>NC_069504.1:184028970-184334970 GCF_027579735.1 Bombina bombina
ACTTTAAATACTGTTAGTACTGAAATAAATGTATGAGCCTTAACTGCAGTAGAAGTGACTGGTAGCAGGCTTAGTGATAAGTTTGCATAACACTGGAAAGTTGTTTTTTAAAAACATTTACTGGCATGTTATTCGTTTTGTGAGGTACTTTGGTGATAAATCTTTTTGAGCATGATTTTTTTCCACATGGCTAACGTATTGCATAGACACCGTTATATCAGGTCTCCCACTGTTGTGATATGAGTGGGAGGGACCTTTTTTTAGCGCCTTGTTGCGCAGTTAAAATTCTAGCACAGTCTTCCTGCTTCTTCCTCTTTGATCCAGGACGTCTCCAGAGAGCTCAGGGGTCTTCAAAATTCATTTTTGAGGGAGGTAATCAGTCACAGCAGACCTGTGACAGTGTGTTTGACTGTGAGAAAAGTGTTAAATCTTAAATTGATTATCCGTTTTGGGTATTGAGGGGTTAATCATCCTTTTGCTAATGGGTGCAATCCTCTGCTAATTTCATACATTTACTGTTTAAAATTGGTTGCTATAACCGTATTAGTTCGTTGTTATTTCAACTGTGACAGTTTTTTTGTGTTTTTAAAAGCGCTGCAGCGTTTTTTATATTGCTTGTAAACTTATTGAAAGAAATTTCCAAGCTTGATAGCTTCATTGTTAGTCTATTTAAACATGTCTGACACAGATGAATCTGCTTGCTCATTATGTTTAAAGGCCAATGTGGAGCCCAATAGAAATATGTGTACCAATTGTATTGATGTTACTTTAAATAAAAGTCTGTCTTTACCGGTAAAGAAATTATCACCAGACAACGAGGGGGAAGTTATGCCACCTAACTCTCCTCACTTGTCAGTACCTTTGCCTCCCGCTCAGGAGGTGCGTGAGATTGTGGCGCCAAGCACATCAAGGCACTTACAAATCACTTTACAAGATATGGTTAATGTTATGAAAGAAGTGAGCTTCATTCTGTGGGTGACGGATCTGATCCAGGGAGACCGGATTCAGACATTTCAAATTTTAAATTTAAGCTTGAGAACCTCCGTGTATTACTAGGGGAGGTATTAGCGGCTCTGAATGATTGCGACACGGTTGCAATCCCAGAGAAATTATGTAGGCTGGATAAATACTATGCGGTACCGGTGTGTACTGACGTTTTTCCTATACCTAAAAGGCTTACAGACATTATTAACAAGGAGTGGGATAAACCCGGTGTGCCTTTTTCCCCTCCTCCGATATTTAGAAAAATGTTCCCAATAGACGCCACCACACGAGACTTATGGCAGACGGTCCCTAAGGTGGAGGGAGCAGTTTCTACTTTAGCCAAGCGTACCACTATTCCGGTGGAGGATAGTTGTGCTTTCTCAGATCCAATGGATAAAAAATTAGAAGGTTACCTTAAGAAAATGTTTGTTCAACAAGGTTTTATATTACAGCCCCTTGCATGCATTGCGCCCGTCACTGCTGCAGCGGCTTTCTGGTTTGAGTCTCTGGAAGAGGCTATTCGCACAGCACCATTGGATGAGACTTTGAACAAGCTTAAAGCCCTTAAGCTAGCTAATGCATTTGTTTCGGATGCCGTTGTGCATTTAACCAAACTAACGGCTAAGAACTCCGGATTCGCCATTCAGGCGCGCAGAGCGCTATGGCTTAAATCCTGGTCAGCAGATGTAACCTCTAAATCTAAATTGCTTAATATTCCTTTCAAAGGGCAAACCTTATTCGGGCCCGGCTTGAAGGAGATTATTGCTGACATTACTGGAGGTAAGGGTCACACCCTTCCTCAGGACAGGGCCAAATCAAAGGCCAAACAGTCTAGTTTTTGTGCCTTTCGTAATTTCAAGGCAGGAGCAGCATCAACTTCCTCCGCTCCAAAACAGGAAGGAACTGCTGCTCGTTACAGACAGGGTTGGAAAAGCAACCAGTCCTGGAACAAGGGCAAGCAGGCCAGAAAGCCTACTTCTGCCCCTAAGACAGCATGAAGAGAGGGCCCCCTATCTGGAAACGGATCTAGTAGGGGGCAGACTTTCTCTCTTCGCCCAGGCATGGGCAAGAGATGTCCAGGATCCATGGGCGTTGGAGATTATATCTCAGGGATAGCTTCTGGACTTCAAAGCTTCTCCTCCACAAGGGAGATTTCATCTTTCAAGGTTATCAGCAAAACAAATAAAGAAAGAGGCTTTTATTCACTGTGTACAAGACCTCCTAGTAATGGGGGTGATCCACCCAGTTCCGCGGACGGAACAAGGGCAAGGATTTTACTCAAATCTGTTTGTGGTTCCCAAGAAAGAGGGAACCTTCAGACCAATCTTGGACCTAAAGATCTTAAACAAATTCCTAAGAGTTCCATCATTCAAAATGGAGACTATTCGAACCATCCTACCCATGATCCAAGAGGGTCAGTATATGACCACAGTGGACTTAAAGGATGCCTACCTTCACATACCGATTCACAAAGATCATTATCGGTACCTAAGGTTTGCCTTTCTAGACAGGCATTACCAGTTTGTAGCTCTTCCCTTCGGGTTAGCTACGGCCCCGAGAATTTTTACAAAGGTTCTGGGCTCGCTTCTGGCGGTACTAAGACCGCGAGGCATAGCGGTGGCTCCGTACTTAGACGACATTCTGATACAAGCGTCAAGTTTTCAAAATGCAAAGTCTCATACAGAGATAGTTCTAGCATTTCTGAGGTCGCATGGGTGGAAAGTGAACATGGAAAAGAGTTCTCTGTTACCACTCACAAGGGTTCCCTTTCTAGGGACTCTTATAGATTCTGTAGAGATGAAGATTTACCTGACGGAGTCCAGGTTATCAAAAATCCTAAATGCTTGCCGTGTCCTTCATTCCATTCCAAGCCCATCAGTAGCTCAGTGCATGGAAGTAATCGGCTTAATGGTCGCGGCAATGGACATAGTGCCATTTGCGCGCCTGCATCTCAGACCGCTGCAATTATGCATGCTGAGTCAGTGGAATGGGGATTACTCAGATCTGTCCCCTTTACTAAATCTGGACCAGGAGACCAGAGATTCTCTTCTCTGGTGGTTGTCTCGGATTCATCTGTCCAAGGGAATGACTTTTCGCAGACCAGATTGGACGATTGTAACAACAGATGCCAGCCTTCTAGGCTGGGGCGCAGTCTGGAATTCCCTGAAGGCTCAGGGATCATGGACTCAGGAGGAGACACTCCTTCCAATAAACATTCTGGAATTAAGAGCGATATTCAATGCTCTTCTAGCTTGGCCTCAGTTAGCAACACTGAGGTTCATCAGATTTCAGTCGGACAACATCACGACTGTGGCTTACATCAATCATCAAGGGGGAACCAGGAGTTCCCTAGCAATGTTAGAAGTCTCAAAGATAATTCGCTGGGCAGAGTCTCACTCTTGCCATCTGTCAGCGATCTACATCCCAGGCGTGGAGAACTGGGAGGCAGACTTTCTAAGCCGCCAGACCTTTCACCCGGGGGAGTGGGAACTTCACCCGGAGGTATTTGCTCAACTGATTCTTCGTTGGGGCGAACCGGAACTGGATCTCATGGCTTCTCGCCAGAACGCCAAGCTTCCTTGTTACGGATCCAGGTCCAGGGACCCGGGAGCGGTGCTGGTAGATGCACTAGCAGCCCCTTGGACTTTCAACATGGCTTATGTGTTCCCACCGTTTCCGTTGCTGCCTCGTCTGATTGCCAGGATCAAACAGGAGAGAGCATCGGTGATTCTGATGGCACCTGCGTGGCCACGCAGGACCTGGTATGCAGACCTAGTGGACATGTCGTCCTGTCCACCATGGTCTCTGCCTCTGAGGCAGGACCTTCTACTTCAGGGTCCTTTCAACCATCCAAGCCTAATTTCTCTGAGGCTGACTGCATGGAGATTGAACGCTTGATTTTCTCAAAGCGTGGTTTCTCGGAGTCGGTTATTGATACATTGATACAGGCTCGGAAACCGGTTACCAGAAAGATTTACCATAAGATATGGCGTAAATATTTACATTGGTGTGAATCCAAGAGTTACTCATGGAGTAAGGTTAGGATTCCTAGGATATTGTCTTTTCTACAAGAGGGTTTAGAAAAGGGTTTATCCGCTAGTTCGTTAAAGCGACAGATTTCTGCTCTGTCTATTCTTTTACACAAACGTCTGGCAGAGAATCCAGACGTTCAGGCTTTTTGTCAGGCTTTGGCTAGGATTAAGCCTGTGTTTAAAACTGTTGCTCCTCCGTGGAGCTTAAACTTGGTTCTTAAAGTTATTCAGGGTGTTCCGTTTGAACCCCTTCATTCCATTGATATTAAGCTTTTATCTTGGAAAGTTCTGTTTTTGATGGCTATTTCCTCGGCTCGAAGAGTCTCTGAGTTATCTGCCTTACATTGCGATTCTCCTTATCTGATTTTTCATTCAGACAAGGTAGTTTTGCGTACTAAATCTGGATTTTTACCTAAGGTTGTTTATAATAGGAATATCAATCAGGAGATTGTTGTTCCATCATTATGTCCTAACCCTTCTTCAAAGAAGGAACGTCTTTTGCATAATCTGGACGTAGTCCATGCCCTGAAGTTCTACTTACAGGCAACTAAGGATTTTCGGCAAACTTCTTCTCTGTTTGTCATTTATTCTGGACAGAGGAGAGGTCAAAAGGCTTCGGCCGCCTCTCTCTCTTTTTGGCTTCGTAGCATAATACGTTTAGCCTATGAGACTGCTGGACAGCAGCCCCCTGAAAGAATTACAGCTCATTCCACTAGAGCTGTGGCTTCCACCTGGGCCTTTAAGAATGAGGCCTCTGTTGAACAGATTTGCAAGGCTGCAACTTGGTCTTCACTTCATACCTTTTCAAAATTTTACAAATTTGACACTTTTGCTTCTTCGGAGGCTGGTTTTGGGAGAAAGGTTCTACAGGCAGTGGTTCCTTCTGTTTAATGTTCCTGCCTTGTCCCTCCCATCATCCGTGTACTTTAGCTTTGGTATTGGTATCCCATAAGTAATGGATGACCCGTGGACTGAACACACTTAACAAGAGAAAACATAATTTATGCTTACCTGATACATTTATTTCTCTTGTAGTGTGTTCAGTCCACGGCCCGCCCTGTCTTTTTTTGAGGCAGTTCTAAATTTTCATTAAAACTCCAGTCACCACTGCACCCTATAGTTTCTCCTTTCTCGTCTTGTTTCGGTCGAATGACTGGATATGACATGTGAGGGGTGGAGCTATATAGCAGCTCTGCTTGGGTGATCCTCTTGCAACTTCCTGTTGGGAAGGAGAATATATCCCATAAGTAATGGATGACCCGTGGACTGAACACACTACAAGAGAAATACATTTATCAGGTAAGCATAAATTATGTTTTTCTTTTTATCTCTCACTTGCTAACCTGAAACTGCACTAGACCAACTGCACTAAAGCCACGTTAAGAATACTTTCAATTCCTATGTTCTTCACTTAGAAGAAAATGTTCTGTTTATTTAATATATATATATATATATATATATATATATATATATATATATATATATATATTATTATTATTATTATTATCAGGTAGTTGTAGAGTGCCAGCAGATTTCGTATATATATATATATATATATATATATATATATATATATATATATATACATATATATATATACACTATTTATACAGTCCATGCACTCCTTATCTTCCAATCATATGCCTGCACCCATACAATCATAAGATAAACATGTCCTTTAAAAAGTTGGAACTCACAGGACTTCATTTGTTTCCATATCTTCAATCTTTATTATATACCACCAATATTCAATCTTTATATATGGTCAACGTTTTTTCCACATTTGGACAAAACTTTTTTCAAGACCATTCATTATCACAACAGATATGCTTTGAATATAAAGACATCCTGTTTGGTTGTACACACACACACACACACACACACACACATATATATATATATATATATACACATATATATATATATATATATATATATATATATATATATGCTACAAGACTCCAGCTCAGCCCTCCTAACCACAACAGCCTGGGTGCAAGGATATAGATAAATGCAAAATAAAGGCTGCACTCTCAGGTCTTTTTGAAAACACACGTACAAGTACTTTAATATGAAATGTTTTTGGGGATTCTATTTGGAGATTGCTGGTACAGCAATGGGTTCCTCCATGGCCCCCTCGTATGCCAATATTTTCATGTCACAATTTGAGAATTTATATCTGTCGGGCAAGTGTGATGCATCCATCATTTGCTACCACAGTTAAATTGATTACATTTTCTTGGTGTGGTGAGGGGGTCTGGAGGAACTCCATAACTGGTTTCATCACTTTAACAAAACAGATACCTCTGTTAGATTCAAGATGACTGTGCACGAACAAACCATTAACTTTTTGGACCTCAGTGTCTACAAAGAGACAGGACGGCTAGGCACATCCTTGTACAATAAACCGACTGACTGCAATTCGATTCTTAGGGCGGATAGTTGCCACCCCCCGCTTTATTAAAAGGCATTGTAAAATTCCAACTTATTAGGACGATGCGCAATAATTCAGATATAGCCACACGGGTTTCCCAGTTGACTGGAGTGGGTGACAAATTTCTCGCACGAGGATACAAACCATGTTTGGTCAAAGAAACCATAGAAGAAGTATCTGCGCTGACACAGTTGGAGCTAATTCAAAGCAAACCAAAGAATGACTCCACTAATAAATTAATTATGTCCACTACTTTTACACCGGGCACTAGGAAAACAGGACAGATTCTCCGGGAACACTGGCCAATTGTATCTTCAGACCCAAGATTATCTTTTGCCACTAACCTCCAGCCAATGGTGGGATATAAAAGAGGCATCAACTTCAAAGATCTGTTGGTCAAGACGGATCCAAAACGGAGCTATTCTACAGGCACAAGGAGCAATATTAAAGGATCATACTGTTGTCTTGGTTGCACGACTTGCAATGGCTTAATTAATACCATATCTTTCCAGCATCCACATACCAACCGCAATTTTGTCATCAGACATTCCATCACGTGCACCACTGCTCATGTAGTGTACTTATTATTTTGCCCATGTTCCAGCTTTTATGTGGGAAAAACGTCGGGAACATTACAAGAACGTATGGCCAATCACCGACATGCAATTAGAACTGCCCTACATTATGGTGACTCAGACCAACCTGTGGCAAGGCACTGTGCCAAGAAAGGTCATTCCATCTCTTCTATTCGGTATATCCTTATAGACCACGTTCCAACCTTGGAAAGAGGGGCTGACCGAAACAAGCTGCTATTGAAGCGTGAGGCACAATGGATTTACCGGTTGGGTACAATTCACCCTGGTGGACTGAACACAACCCCAGACTTTAAGGTTCTTGTTTAGTTCTGATTTGCGTGACACAGTGTTTGTGCTAAGTGAGTAGAGATCCCACTCGTTGGTGTCTCCATTCACTCTATGCCCACAACACACGGGAGTGGAAACATCTGGTATCCCCCTCTCTGTGTGGAAGTCCTGCAACTTAGTGGTAGACACTCACTCTATTCACGTATTCAGAAGTTAACCTTTTAGGATACCTATTAGTCTGTATGGGTGGACTGCGCTATAATAGCGATGTTCTATAGCTGTATTTATTGATCGTTATATGCTATATGAGTACCTGAATATACTAAGTCTTGCATAATATATGCACAGTTAATGACTTTAAGATTTGGATATTAAGTGATTTGATCCTGGTCAAAGGACCAACACTTCTGGGGGTATTTGTTGATGATGAAAGGCACTGTAACATTGGGTCTAACAGTAATCCATTATGTTGTAAGGTGTCATTCTGTCTATACCCGAACAATAGAATTTGACCATCAATGTTTAATTGAATAGATGGGTTACTTTGCAGTAGAGGTATAACCTGTTACTATACAGGCGATTGATTGTATAGCACACTGTTACGATATAGTCTTTCTGTTTTTTTCTTTTCTTCTATTTTTCTTCTACTTTTATTATGTTCAGTATAGGACATATACACAGGGTAATAGACGTGATTTTAATTTCAATCACATATCCTTTACTTTATACAAGGAGGCGATTCACAATCTAGAACCCTTATTTTTCTGATACTGCTTTGTATTTTTTATTAAGACAGTATAAATGTTACACTTGTATGTGTTGGACATTAATATAGAATCACTGTAGCAATCTATCACACTGGGGTTGCGATAACGATCCTAGCTGTGTCCATGGCAACCGCTTTTTGCACCTTTAGCGATCCTGGCTGTATCCATGGCAACCATGTATTCACTTGGTTGCTTCGTGTCCAGCTAGTGTCCTTCCATGTGTTGGCATCAGTATGGTTGCAATATACACGAATTTTACACACTTTGCATGTTTCTATTATGGTGCACTTAGGATGTATTTAGCAAATATTGATGTTAAATGTCTATTCACATTTTGGATATGACCGGAAGTGACATAACTAAACTTCCAGTTTCGGCTACTCAGTGGAACGCAAGATGCATTCCACTCACGGAAAATTGGCGCTGTTTTGGGCAAAAGGTTTGTTTGATATTAACACTGAAGAAGGGGACAAGATCCCCGAAAATGTTTCATATTAAAGTACTTGTTTCCAAAAAGACCTGAGAGTGGAGCCTTTATTTTGTATATATATATATATATATATATATATATATATATTGTGCTTATAACTTCCTTGGTTGCTTAATTGCCCGGGTGCCTGATGTGTATAGTACAATCACTGCAAATGTAGCACTCACAAGTCTTAAAAAAAACTTTTCCTTTATTCAAAACTCCATACAATATTAAAATCTTTGTCAACATTTAATCGTAATATTAAGCCTTTGTCAAGACCTGTGAGGAGTTAGGGTGTGTGAAACTCAGTACAGGAACAGATTCACAGAAAAATGAAAGTCTTTTAAAAGCTTTACTGATTAATAGGCAAAAGAACAGTTGGTAGTTCAGATTGAAGATTACAGAAATGGCAAATTTGAACATAGGCCCAATGCAAATCACTAAAGTACAAACAAAGTTCAGAATACTTTAAGTAGCTTGTAGTAACTAAGTCCATTAGACACCAGTGCTTGAATTGAACAGTTAAGGGTTAGGTTGACACAGAATAACTGATAGATGCAGCTGGTTTGAAGAAGGCTGTCACTAGGTAAGGTAGACACAGGCTTCTCAACAGAATACCCAGCGAGTACTGTTTGTGAGACTGTAATGCTATACCAGATAGGTAAAGAAGGCACAGCTGGCTTGAGGAAGGCTTTCACTGGTATGCTAAATGCAGGTTTCTAAGAAGGCACAGGATACCCAGCAGGTACTGTTGGTGAGACTGTCACGGGATACCAGATAGGTACAGCAGGTGCAGCTGGTTTGAGGAATAATGTCCCTGGTATGGTAGACACAGGTTTCTCAGCAGGCACAAGATACACAGCAGGTACCGTTGGTGAGACTGTCATAGGATACGAGATAGGTACAGCAACCACAGTTTCAGGAACAAGGTGAGCATAAACCAGTTTCAGGTTATTCTGCTTGGCTTTCAGGATCCTGGTGAGCATACATAGGAGTGAGGCAAATGCTTGGTCCCTGGAGCAAGGTAAGCATACACAGGTATTAGGCAAGTATGCTTGGTGCCTGGAGCAAGGTGAGGATACGCAGATGCAAGGCAAGTATGCTTGGTCTCTGGAGCAAGGTAAGCATATACAGGTATCAGGTAAGTATGCTTTGGTCTCAGGAGGAAGGTGAGCATACTCATGTATCAGGTAAGTATGGTTTGGTCTTAGGAGCAAGGTGAGCATACACAGGTATCAAGTAAATATGCTTTGGTCTCAGGAGCAAGATGAGAATACACAGGTGTCAAGTAAGTATGCTTTGGTTTCAGGAGCAAGATGAGCATACACAGGAATCAGGTAAGTATACCTTAGTCACAGGAGCAAGGTGGGCTTACACATGAATCAGGTAAGTATACTTTGGTCATAGGAGCAAGGTGAGCAAGGTAGATAAGGCAATAACTCAGCCCAGACTGATGGGCTGATTGAGCGTTTATAGGAACTCCCACACCTGAGTCCTCCAGATGGGCATTCCTACAATCAGGACATGGCCCCTTTAAATCTAGGCAGCGCGCACCGCACACACCTAGTAAGCTGCAATCACAGCTGAAGACTAGTGATGTCACGAACAGTTCGCCGGAGAACAGTTCCCGGCGATCATAGCTTGTTTGCGTTATGCGATGTTCGATTCGCCCCCTATTTGTCATCATTGAGTAAACTTTGACCCTGTATCTCACAGTCTGCAGACACATTTCAGCCAATCAGCAGCCGACACTCCCTCCCAGACCCTCCGAGCTCCTGGGCAGCAGCCATTTTAGATTCATTTTGATCCTGCATTCTTAGTGAGAGGAGGGATAGTGCTGCTGCTGCTGCTGCTGTTTTTATAGGGAAATTGATAGCTAGGCTAGTGTATTCAGTGTCCACTATAGTCCTGAATGACTCATCTGATCTCTGCTGTAAGGACAGCACCCCAAAAAGCCCTTTTTAAGGCTAGAACATCAGTCGTTTTTTTTTTCTTTGTAATCTAATTGCATTTGCCTGCCTGTCAGCGTGTGTCAGGCTCACAGCATATACTGTGCCTAATTGCTCAGTGCCACCACTCATATCTGGTGTAACATTAGTGTAAATTTAAAAAAAAAAAAAAACTTTTGCATCAGTCTGCTAGTGTAATCTAATTTCAGTTGCCAGCAGGCCAGCCTGCCACTGCCAGCCTGTGTGTCAGGCTCACAGCATATACTGTGCCTACTTCCTCAGTGCCACCACTCGTATCTGGTGTAACATTAGTGTAAAAAAATTTAAAAAAAACTTTTACATCAGTCTGCTAGTGTAATCTAATTTCAGTTGCCAGGCCAGCCTGCCACTGCCAGCCTGTGTGTCAGGCTCACAGCATATACTGTGCCTACTTGCTCAGTGCCACCACTCATATCTGTTGTAACATTAGTGTAATTTTTAAAAAAAAAAAACTTTTACATCAGTCTGCTAGTGTAATCTAATTTCAGTTGCCAGGCCAGCCTGCCACTGCCAGCCTGTGTGTCAGGCTCACAGCATATACTGTGCCTACTTCCTCAGTGCCACCACTCATATCTGGTGTAACATTAGTGTACATTTTTAAAAAAAAAACTTTTACATCAGTCTGCTAGTGCAATCTAATTTCAGTTGCCAGGCCAGCCTGCCACTGCCAGCCTGTGTGTCAGGCTCACAGCATATACTGTGCCTACTTCCTCAGTGTCACCACTCATATCTGTTGTAACATTAGTGTAAAAAAATTTTAAAAAAACTTTTACATCAGTCTGCTAGTGTAATCTAATTTCAGTTGCCAGCAGGCCAGCCTGCCACTGCCAGCCTGTGTGTCAGGCTCACAGCATATACTGTGCCTACTTCCTCAGTGCCACCACTCATATCTGGTGTAACATTAGTGTAAAAAAATTTTAAAAAAACTTTTACATCAGTCTGCTTGTGTAATCTAATTTCAGTTGCCAGGCCAGCCTGCCACTGCCAGCCTGTGTGTCAGACTCACAGCATATACTGTGCCTACTTCCTCTGTGCCACCAGTCATATCTGGTGTAACATTAGTGTACATTTTTTAAAAAAAAACTTTTACATCAGTCTGCTACTGTAATCTAATTTCAGTTGCCAGGCCAGCCTGCCACTGCCAGCCTGTGTTTCAGGCTCACAGCATATACTGTGCCTACTTCCTCAGTGCCACCACTCATATCTGGTGTAACATTAGTGCAATTTTTTTTTTAAAAAACTTTTACATCAGTCTGCTAGTGTAATCTAATTTCAGTTGCCAGGCCAGCCTGCCACTGCCAGCCTGTGTGTCAGGCTCACAGCATATACTGTGCCTACTTCCTCAGTGCCACCACTCATATCTGGTGTAACATTAGTGTAATTTTTTTTAAAAAAACTTTTACATCAGTCTGCTAGTGTAATCTAATTTCAGTTGCCAGGCCAGCCTGCCACTGCCATCCTGTGTGTCAGGCTCACAGCATATACTGTGCCTACTTCCTCAGTGCCACCAGTCATATCTGGTGTAACATTAGTGTAAATTAAAAAAAAAAAACTTTTACATCAGTCTGCTAGTGTAATCTATTTGCAGTTGCCTGCCTGCCTGCCAGCGTGTGTGCCAGGCCCACTTGCCAACTAGTCCCACCAATCATATTTGTTATAACAGTAGTGTAAATATTTTAAAAAAAAACTTTTTTGACTGTGAAACATCAGTCTGCTAGTGTAATCTAATTGCAGTTTCCTGCCTGCCAGCGTGTGTGCCAGGCCCACTTACCAAGTTAGTGCCACCACTCATATTTGTTGTAACAGTAGTGTAAATATTTAAAAAAAAAAACTTTTTTGACTGTGGAACATCAGTCTGCTAGTGTAATCTAATTGCAGTTGCCTGCCTGCAAGCGTGTGTGCCAGGCCCACTTGCCAACTAGTGCCACCAATCATATTTGTTATAACAGTAGTGTAAATATTTAAAATAAAAACTTTTTTGACTGTGAAACATCAGTCTGCTAGTGTAATCTAATTGCAGTTGCCTGCCTGCCAGCGTGTGTGCCAGGCCCATTTGCTAAGTGCCACCAATCATATTTGTTATAACAGTAGTGTAAATATTTAAAAAAAAACTTTTTTGACTGTGAAACATCAGTCTGTTAGTCTAATCTAATTGCAGTTGCCTGCCTGCCAGCGTGTGTGCCAGGCTCACTTGCCAACTAGTGCCACCAATCATATTTGTTATAACAGTAGTGTAAATATTTAAAAAAAAAAAAACTTTTTTGACTGTGAAACATCAGTCTGCTAGTGTAATCTAATTGCAGTTGCCTGCCTGCCAGCGTGTGTGCCAGGCCCACTTGCCAACTAGTGCCACCAATCATATTTGTTATAACAGTAGTGTAAATATTTTTTAAAAAAACTTTTTTTACTGTGAAACATCAGTCTGCTAGTGTAATCTAATTGCAGTTGCCTGCCTGCCAGCGTGTGTGCCAGGCCCACTTGCCAAGTTAGTGGCACCACTCATATTTGTTGTAACAGTAGTGTAAATATTTTTAAAAAAAACTTTTTTGACTGTGAAACATCAGTCTGCTTTTTTGTGTCAGGCTCACAGCATATACTGTGCCCACTTGCCCAGTGCCACCACTCATATCTTGTTTAATAGTAGTGTAAGTGTACATTTAAAAAAAAAAAAAAAAACTTTTTGGATTGTGAAACATCAGTCTGCTTTTTTGTGTCAGGCTCACAGCGTATACTGTGCCCACTTGCCCAGTGGCACCACTCATATTTTGTTTAATAGTAGTGTAAGTGTACATTTTAAAAAAATGACAGGCAGAGGCAGGCCACCCCGCAGGTGCCATCGTGGTCATGGTGCTGTGATTCCCTTTGACCCTACAATAATGCCCAGTGTTCAGAGGCCACATACCATGAACGTGAAAAGTTCTGAGGAGGACCTAGTTGACTGGCTAACACAGGACACCCAATCTTCTACAGCTTCCGCTCGGAACCTTGACGCACCATCCCCCTCCAGCTTAGCTTTGGGCACCTCTCAAGTGACCAGTGCCACTCGCCCACCTGCCGCCACCACCAACACTAGCACCACAGCCGCTTCACTTGATCTGTCAGAGGAGTTATTGACACATCAGTTGGAAGAAATGAGTGATGCGCAACCATCATTGACAGAAGATGTAGATAACAGTGATATGTCTCAGTAAGGCAGCATTACAGACATGGACGTACGGTGTGATGATGATGATGATGTTGTACCCGATGCTGCTTCCTTTGTTGATTTGTCAGATACAAGTGAAGCGGTTGATGATGATGCGTCCGTGGATGTCTCGTAGGTGCCTGCTAGAAGAGAAGAAGAAGAGGGGAAAATTTCAGATGGGGAGACAGAGAGGAGGAGACGAGTTGGAAGCAGGGGGAGGTCGTCGCAAGGAGCTAGTGGCACAGTCAGACAGCATGCATCGGCACCCGGGGTCAGCCACACAGCACGCCAATCAACGCATGCTGTTGCCACCACCAGAATGCCGTCATCGCAGAGCTCAGCAGTGTGGCATTTTTTTTGTGTGTCTGCCTCTGACAACAGCGATGCCATTTGCAACCTGTGCCAAAAGAAACTGAGTCGTGGGAAGTCCAACACCCACCTAGGTACAACTGCTTTGCGAAGGCACATGATCTCACATCACAAACGCCGATGGGATGAACACATGAGTAGAAGCAGCACACAAACTCAAAGCCGCCATCCTCCTCCTGGTCCAGCATCTTCAACCACTGCTGTACTCCTTGCCCCCTCTCAACCATCCGCAACTCAGTCTCTCTTCCGTAGCAGTTAATGCTCATCTGCCCACAGTCAGGTGTCTGTCAAGGACATGTTTGAGCGTAAGAAGCCAATGTCCCAAAGTCACCCTCTTGCCCGGCGTCTGACAGCTGGCTTGTCTGAACTCGTAGCCCGCCAGCTTTTACCATACAAGCTGGTGGAGTCAGAGGCGTTCAAAAAATTTGTATCTATTGGTACACTGCAGTGGAAGGTACCCGGCTGAAATTTCTTTGCACAAAAGACAATCCCCAACCTGTACTCGATTGTGCGAAAGGAAGTAATGGCATGTCTGGCACACAGTGTTGGGGCAAGGGTCCATCTGACCACTGATAGCTGGTCTGCAAAGCATAGTCAGGGCAGGTATATCACCTACACTGCGCATTGGGTAAACCTGCTAACGGCTGACAAGCATGGAATGCGTGGCTCTGCAGAGGAGTTGGTGACACCGCCACGATTTACAGGCAGACCTGCTGCTACCTCCTCTACTCCTCCTACTCCATCCTCTTCCATAACCTCTTCCTCGGCTGAGTCCTCTTCTGCTGCTGTGTCTTGCTCCACATCAACGGCACCCCCCCAGCTCCCCAGGTACTATTCCACATCCCGGATACGGCAGTGTCACGCCGTCTTGGGGTTGACTTGCCTGAAAGCAGAGAGTCACACCGCAGCAGCACTCCAGTCCGCCCTGAACGCACAAGTGGATCAGTGGCTGACTCCGTACCAACTGGAGATCGGCAAAGTAGTTTCTGACAACGGAAGTAACTTGGTGGCGGCATTGAAATTGGGCAAGTTGACACATGTGCCGTGCAATCTGATTGTACAACGCTTTGTGCATAAGTACCCAGGCTTACAGGACGTCCTGAAGCAGGCCAGGAAGGTGTGTCGCCATTTGAGGCGTTCCTACACGGCCATGGCGCACTTGTCAGATATCCAGCGGCGAAACAACCTGCCAGTGAGGCGCTTGATTTGCGACAGCCCGACACGTTGGAATTCAACACTCCTAATGTTCAAATGTACAAACGAGTATTTGTATGACCGGGCTGCTAGGACAGCCTCTGGGGAGCTGGGAATTTTTTTGCCACGTTACTGGACGCTCATGCGCAATGCCTGTAGGCTCATGCGTCCTTTTGAGGAGGTGACAAACCTAGTCAGTCGCACTGAAGGCACCATCAGCAACATCATACCATTTGTTTTCTTCCTGGAGCGTGCCCTGCGAAGAGTGCTGGATCAGGCCATAGATGAGCGTGAAGAGGAAGAGTTGTGGTCACCATCACCACCAGAAACAGCTTTATCAGCATCGCTTGCTGGACCAGCGGCAACGCAGGAAGAGGATTGTGAGGAAGAGGAGTCAGAGGAGGAATGTGGTTTTGAGGAGGAGGACCAAGCACAACAGATATCCCAGGGTGCTCATTGTCACCTATCTGGTACCCGTGGTGTTGTACGTGGCTGGGGGGAAGAAGATACCTTCAGTGACATCACTGAGGACGAGGAACGGGACATGAGTAGCTCGGCATCCAACCTTGTGCAAATGGGGTCTTTCATGCTGTCGTGCCTGTTGAGGGACCCTCATATAAAAAAGCTGAAGGAGAACGAACTGTACTGGGTGTCCACGCTACTAGACCCCCAGTATAAGCATAGAGTGACTGAAATGTTACCGAATTCCCGCAAGTCGGAAAGGATGGAGCAGTTCAAAAATAAATTAAAAAGTATGCTTTACACAGCGTATAAGGGTGATGTCACAGCACAATGGGAATCTAACAGGGGAAGAGGTGAAAGTAATCCTCCTCCTCCCACAACCGCACCAGCAAGGACAGGAAGCTTTCCAGACGTTTTGTTGATGGAGGACATGCAGACCTTTTTAACTCCTATGCATCGCCAAAGCCTCAGAGAACGACTCAACTGACAGGTAGCAGACTACCTTGCCTTAACTGCAGATCTCGACACTCTGAGGAGCGATGAACCCCTTGACTACTGGGTGTGCAGGCTTGACCTGTGGCCTGAGCTATCCCAATTTGCAATCGAACTTCTGGCCTGCCCCGCTTCAAGTGTCCTGTCAGAAAGGACCTTCAGTGCAGCAGGAGGTATTGTCACAGAGAAGAGAAGTCGCCTAGGTCAAAAAAGTCTTACCTCACCTTTATTAAATTGAATGAGGGATGGATTCCGAAGGGACTGACATTGGGCGATACATTCGAGTAAAAAAGGCCTGATGAGATGAGCTGCCTTGGGCTAAAAATGGTCCACACGCTGCTGTATTTTATCTTCGAATGCCGGATGACTTGCGTGACTTATCTGCCAACAACTAGGGTTCAAGCCGTAATGTTTTAGGGCACTTTCTAACTGTCAAACAAACATCAATTTTTCTGGCATGTGTACATGCCTAATTTTTCTGGCCTCTGGTGCTGCACTGTGGCTTCAAAACCCAAACCAAAAAAAAGGCACATAACAGGGATTAAACTGCTAAGAATAGTACTACTTAACACACCACTCATATCTGGTGGTATAGTAGATTGCACACGCAGTGCCCCAAATTTGAAGTAGGAGGACCGACCAAGCATCTTTTTCCATCTCCCGGTTCCCAAAAATCCATGCCATATACACGTCCCCTGGCGCCGCAACTGCCTCTGGGAACCTTACCATGGGTCCCAACCGCACGTCTTGTATCAAATCTATCTCTTTATCTATCAAATCTATCTAACTATCAATCGTATCTATCAAATGTATATTGCATCTTTTGATCTATGTAATTCGTATCTATCAAATGTATATTGCATCTATTGATCTATGTAATTCGTATCTATCAAATGTTTATTGCATCTATTGATCTACGTAATTCGTATCTATCAAATGTATATTGCATCTATTGATCTATGTAATTCGTATCTATCAAATGTATATTGCATCTATTGATCTATGTAATTCGTATCTATCAAATGTATTTTGCATCTATTGATCTATGTAATTCGTATCTATCAAATGTATATTGCATCTATTGATCTATGTAATTCGTATCTATCAAATGTATATTGCATCTATTGATCTATGTAATTCGTATCTATCAAATGTATATTGCATCTATTGATCTATGTAATTTGTATCTATCAAATGTATATTGCATCTATTGATCTATGTAATTCGTATCTATCAAATGTATATTGCATCTATTGATCTATGTAATTCATATCTATCAAATGTATATTGCATCTATTGATCTATGTAATTCGTATTTATCAAATGTATATTGCATCTATTGATCTATGTAATTTGTATCTATCAAATGTATATTGCATCTATTGATCTATGTAATTCGTATCTATCAAATGTATATTGCATCTATTGATCTATGTAATTCATATCTATCAAATGTATATTGCATCTATTGATCTATGTAATTTGTATCTATCAAATGTATATTGCATCTATTGATCTATGTAATCCATGTATCCATCTATCAAATCTATCTATCTGGTGGTTGTGCAAATGGACTGTTTGCGGTTGTTTGTGGTGCGTTACACGGAGAGTTTGGTCTGTCACTGTGAAGCGGGCGTAACCCTTACACTACCTGATCGATGCAACATCATACCTGATGTTTTAAAGCATGTTATTCCAAACAATTTAGGAATGTTAGGTGATTTATGCCCTTTATGGCTTAAAACCAGACTCTGCATCAACTATGTAATTTTCCATGGGAGTTTTGGCATGGATCCCCCTCCGGCATGCCACAGTCCAGGTGTTAGTCCCCTTGAAACAACTTTTCAATCACTATTGTGGCCAGAAAGAGTCCCTGTTGGTTTTACAGTTCGCCTGCCTATTGAAGTCAATGGCGGTTCGCCCCCGGTTTGCCGGTTCGTGAACAGTTGCGGAAGT
The DNA here is from genome assembly GCF_027579735.1 of Bombina bombina. Classification (NCBI taxonomy): domain Eukaryota; kingdom Metazoa; phylum Chordata; class Amphibia; order Anura; family Bombinatoridae; genus Bombina; species Bombina bombina. Next base: position 184,047,168 of record NC_069504.1, read on the forward strand.
TCGAGTCCGCCGTTCGCAAACAGAAAATTTTTAGGTTCGCGACATCACTACTGAAGACAGGAATTGAAGGCTGGAGTCTCGGCGTCCCTCCACGTAGAATGCTGAGATGAAGAAAAGTTATTCTCAGCATCTGCCGAGAATGTAGGGGCTGGCCAGGGAGCTCCCTGTAAGGTTCTGACAAAACCTTACATAAGTTCCCATCTGTTAAAAAAACATAGGGATTTTCTTGGCAATGAACAGTAAAGGGTTAGGTTGACACAAAATACCTGATAGATGCAGCTGGTTTGAAGAAGGCTGTCACTAGGTAAGGAAGACCCAGGCTTCTCAACAGGCACAGGATAAGTTTTTATTTATTTGAATGTAGTTATAATGCAAGTTTAATTTAAAGTTAGGGGGGTGTTAGGTTTAGGGGTTAATAGATTATTTTAGTGTGTTGCGATGTGGGAGGGTGGCGATTTAGGGGTAAATAGTTTTAGTTTAGTATTAGCGATGTGGGGGCCCGGTGGTTAAAGGGTTAATAGGTTTATTATAGTAGTAGCTATGTGGGGGGGGGCAGTTTAGGGTTTAATAGTTTTTTTTATAGTAGTTGCGATGTGGGGGGCTGGCGGTTTAGGGGTTAATAGTTTTATTTTAGTATTAGCGATATGGGGGGCCGGAAGTTTAGGGGTTAATAGGTTTATTATAGTAGTAGCGATGTGGGAGGCCAGCGTTTTAGGGGTTAATAGGTTTATTTAGTGTTGGTGATGCAGGGGGATGGCAGTTTAGGGGTTAATAGGTAGTTTATGGGTGTTAGTGTACTTTGTAACATTTTTGTTCTAAGTTTTGTAAAACATTTTTGTTTCACAAAATCCATAACTACTGGTCTCAGATCGCGGAATGGATTGTGGCAGAACGCTAGCGGAATAGCCAGACCGCACAACCAGTAATACGGGAGACCTCAAAATTCCACACTTAAAATTAATTTTTTGAGTGCGGAATGGAGAGTTGCGCAAAGGCTAAAATGCTAGCGGTATAGCTGTTCCGCCGCAACTTGTAATACGGGAGACCTGCATATTACGCTCGCAATGGCCAATTTTTCAGCGGTATAGCCATACTGCACAACTTGTAATCTTGCCGTATGTTTTTTAAAAGATGGAAACTGATGTAAGGTCTTGACAAAGGCTTAATATGAAGCCGAAACATCGAAATATATTGAATAGAGATTTGAATGAAGTAAAAGTATTTTTAAGACCTGTGAGTGCTCCTACATTTGCAGTGATTATATACAGTCATGGCCAAAAATATTGGCACCCCTGCATTTCTGTCAAATAATACACCACTTCGCCCAGAAAATTGTTGCAATTACAAATGTTTAGGCATTCTCATGTTTATTTCTTTTGTTTGTATTGGTATGACACAAAAAAGTGGAGAAAAAAAGCAAAATCTGACACAATCCATGCAAAACTCCAAAAATGGACTGGACAACATTTTAACGTATTCCCCCATAGATTCCAATGGAGCGCGTAAAGTGGAAAAAACACCCAACAACTCCCCGCGCCCCCCTATCCAGACTCATGTTAAATTAAATTGTGCTCAAGTGAATGTGTTTACTTTCAACTGGTAATACACACATTACTTCTGACGCACACAAACACCCGGGATAAACCCTATATCGCTTGTGCACAACAATTAGTGCACCACTCATAATCTGGCTCTATTTAAGTTTCCAGGAGTTTATATAACTTATTGGGTATGTAACAACCTGCCAACTTTAACCCCTCATATTTATTAAAACAACACTACACTTTATTTTGGGGACAATTGGGGCACATTTAGAAAATTAACTAAAGATTTGATCTCTTTTACGTTTACGGGCATGCAATAAATTAGCGCTCCACTTGTAATCTAGCCCTTTATATTTAAGTTACAGAATAATCAGAGTAAAATGAGCACAGTTTGATTTTGATTATGCATAATAAAACTGTAGATGTGGAAATAATTTTGAGTCTTACTTCAGAATTTTTATTGCAAGTACGTTATTTTATTTTTCTATTAATTTTATCATCTAATTGCATTGTATTTTTCAATGTTTTCTGAGTAAGTTTAAATGAAAAAAGGAAAAATTATTAAGAGACATTCAGCTAGATTACGAGTTTTGCGTTATGGCTCCTAACGCTGCTTTTTCACTACCGCTGGTATTACAGGTGTTGTAGGTATAGCTGCAGCGCACACCTTTTTGGCCGTCACGCAACGTAACTACCGAACTTTTCAAACTTTTCAAAAAGTCCTTTTTCAATGGGACTTCCATAGTGCCGGTATTACGAGTTTGCCTGTCCAGCCAAAAAGTGAGCGGTACAGCCTATAGCAGTAGTGACCATCACCCAGTGCTATACCTCAGTATGCTGTAACAAGAGTTATTGCTGTTTTTAACTAATAAACTCGGATGAAGATTTACAAGTTTCCGGATCCTTTTTTCTTTTCTTCGCATTGGTACAGCCTATGGCCTCTAGTTATCAAGCCGTCAACCGCAAATACGCTGGAATTCTGCAGCATATTTGTGGCGAGGCTGATTCGCCGTAGATATCAAGCCCGGCAAAAGTAGAATATAGTGACGTAACCTATGATCCGTTGGACTCAGTCCGACACAGATCGATGGTTACGTCACTACAGATGTTCCGAACGCAAGTTCGGCACAATCTGACTACTTTTGGTAGTTATCAAACTACTACCAGACATGCTCGCCACTATTCCGGGCCAGCGTACCTGGTTTTCAATCCGCGGCAGATCCCATAGGAATCAATGGGAGTCTGACAGCAGCGAGAGCTCATGTTCGCTGCTGCCCGATATCCCATTGATTCCTATGGGAGATGTCTGCACCTAACACCCTAACATGTACCCCGAGTCTAAACACCTCTAATCTGTCCCCCCTACACTGCCGCCACCTACTTTATACATATTAACCCCTAAACCGCCGCTCCCGGACCCCGCCGCAACTAAATAAACTTACTAACCCCTAAACTGCCGCTTCCGGACCCCGCCGCAACTATAATAAATATATTAACTCCTAAACCGCCGCTCCCGGACCCCGCCGCCACCTATATTAAACTTATTAACCCCCTATCCTGCCCCCCTATACCGCCGCCACCTATATTAAACTTATTAACCCCTAAACCTAAGTCTAACACTAACACTAACACCCCCCTAACTTTAATATTATTTTAATAAATCTAAATAAAACTTACTATTATTAAAGGGCCATAATACCCAAATGTTTAAACACTTGAAAGTGATGCAGTATAGCTGTAAAAAGCTGATTAGAAAATATCACCTGAACATCTCTATGTAAAAAAGAAAGATATTTTACCTCAAAAGTTCCTCAGTAGCCACCTCCCATTGTAAAGGATTTCTAAGCAGCATTTTAGTGTGTTTGTCCTGGGACATCTGAAGGGACTAGCATCGTGCACTCTCATGTTATTTCACCAATCAGGTAAAGGAAGCTTACTATGAAATCTCATGAGAGTTAAGTCAAATCTCATGAGATCACAGTAAGAGTTCATGACCTCAGCACTGCTGATGCTGATTGGCTGCTGTTCATTTCTTCATTTTTTTTTATTTTTTTACCTGCAGCTGGGAGCAGCTGAGTATAACTTTTTACACAGAACTTACTCTGCTGAGCTGAGGAAATTGTGAGGTAAAATATCTTCCTTTTTTACATAGAGATGTTCAGGTGATATTTTCCTGTCAGCTTTTTACAGTTATACTGCATCAGTTTCAAGTGATTTAGCATATGAGTATTATGTCCCTTTAACTAAATTATTCCTATTTAAAAATAAAAACTTACCTGTAAAATAAACCCTAAGATAGCTACAATATAACTAATAATTATATTGTAGCTATTTTAGGATTTATTTTTATTTTATAGGCAACTTTGTATTTATTTTAACCAGGTACAATAGTTATTAAATAGTTATTAACTATTTAATAACTACCTAGCTAAAATACTTACAAAATTACCTGTAAAATAAATACTAACCTAAGTTACAATTAAACCTAACCCTACACTATCATTAAAATAATTAAATAAATTAACTACAATTACCTAAAATTAAATTCAATTAAATAAACTAAACTATAATACAAAAATTATTACACTAAATTACAGAAAATAAAAAAATACAAGACGTTTAAACTAATTACACCTAATCTAAGCCCCCTAATAAAATAATAAAGCCCCCCAAAATAAAAAAAAATGCCCTACCCTATTCTAAATTACAAAGTAACCAGCTCTTTTACCAGCCCTTAAAAGGGCTTTTTGCGGGACATTGCCCCAAAGTAATCAGCTCTTTACCTGTAAAAAAAAATATAACCCCCCCAACATTAAAACCCACCACCCACATACCCCTACTCTAACCCACCCAAACCCCCCTTAAAAAACCTAACACTAACCCCCTGAAGATCTCCCTACCTTGAGTCGTCTTCACTCAGCCGAGCCGAATTCTTCATCCAAGCGGGGCAAGAAGAGGTCCTCCATCCGGTAGAAGTCTTCATCCAAGCGGGACAAGAAGAGGTCCTCCATCCGGTAGAAGTCTTCATCCAAGCGGGGCAGAAGAGGTCCTCCATCCGGTAGAAGTCTTCATCCAAGCGTTGTCTTCAATCTTCATCCAACCGCGGCTCCATCTTCCAGACCTCCAACGCGGAACATACTGCTGGCCGACGGACTAACGACGAATGAAGGTTCTTTCAAGGGACATCATCCAAGATGGCGTCCCTCGAATTCCGATTGGCTGATAGGATTCTATCAGCCAATCGGAATTAAGGTAGGAAAAATCCGATTGACTGATTCAATCAGCCAATTGGATTGAAGCTCAATCCGATTGGCTGATCCAATCAGCCAATCAGATTGACCTCGCATTCTATTGGCTTTTCCGATCAGCCAATAGAATTCAAGGTCAATCCAATTGGCTAATTGAATCAGCCAATCTGATTTTTCCTACCTTAATTCCAATTGGCTGATAGAATCCTATCAGCCAATCAGAATTCGAGGGACACCATCTTGGATGACGTCCCTTAAAGGAACCTTCATTCGTCGTTAGTCCGTTGTGCCAGCAGGATGTTCCGCGTTGGAGGTCTGGAAGATGGAGCCGCGGTTGGATGAAGATTGAAGACACCGCTTGGATGAAGACTTCTACCGGATGGAGGACCTCTTCTGCCCCGCTTGGATGAAGACTTCTGCCGGATGGAGGACCTCTTCTTGCCCCGCTTGGATAAAGACTTCTACTAGATGGAGGACCTTCTTGCCCCGAATGGATGAAGAATTCGGCTCGGCTGAGTGAAGACGACTCAAGGTAGGGAGATCTTCAGGGGGTTAGTGTTAGGTTTTTTTAAGGGGTGTTTGGGTGGGTTAGAGTAGGGGTATGTGGGTGGTGGGTTTTAATGTTGGCGGGGTTGTATTTTTTTTTTGACAGGTAAAAGAGCTGATTACTTTGGGGCAATGCCCCGCAAAAAAAGCCCTTTTAAGGGCTGGTAAAAGAGCTGGTTACTTTGTAATTTAGAATAGGGTAGGGCATTTTTTTATTTTGGGGGGCTTTATTATTTTATTAGGGGGCTTAGATTAGGTGTAATTAGTTTAAATGTCTTGTATTTTTTTTCTGTAATTTAGTGTTTGTTTTTTTGTACTATAGTTTAGTTTATTTAATTGAATTTAATTTTAGGTAATTGTAGTTAATTTATGTAATTATTTTAATGATAGTGTAGTGTTAGGTTTAATTGTAACTTAGGTTAGGATTTATTTTACAGGTAATTTTGTAAGTATTTTAGCTAGGTAGTTATTAAATAGTTAATAACTATTTAATAACTATTGTACCTAGTTAAAATAAAAACAAAGTTGCCTGTAAAATAAATATAAACCCTAAAATAGCTACAATATAATTATTAGTTATATTGTAGCTATCTTAGGGTTTATTTTACAGGTAAGTATTTATTTTTAAATAGGAATAATTTAGTTAATAATAGTAAGTTTTATTTAGATTTATTAAAATAATATTAAAGTTAGTTGGGTGTTAGTGTTAGTGTTAGACTTAGGTTTAGGCGTTAATAAGTTTAATATAGGTGGCGGCGGTATAGGGGGGCAGGATATGGGGTTAATAAGTTTAATATAGGTGGCGACGGGGTCCGGGAGCGGCGGTTTATGGGTTAATACATTTATTCTAGTTGTGGCGGTGTCCGGGAGCGGCGGTTTAGGGGTTAATAAATTTATTATAGTTGCGGCAGGGTTCAAGAGCGGTGGTTTAGGGGGTAATAACTTTATTTAGGTGCGGGGGGCTCCGGGAGCGGTGGTTTAGGGGGTAAAACAGTGTAGTTTAGTGTGGGTGCTTAGTGACAGGCTAGCAAGAAAGCTGCCAAGAATCCGATGAGCAGCGAGATCGATGACTGTCAGTTAACAACAGTCCGCTGCTCATTGCTCCGTACTTGGTGCGCGGCTTCTTGACAGCTTTCTTGATAACTTTGGCGAACGTATTCAGGTCCGCGGCAGCGATGGTAGGCGAGATTAGGCAAGCGTATTGGGCCAGCGAATGCAGGAAAGTAGACGGCTTCATAACTAGAGGCCTATAACTACAAGATCTGTACCGCCACCTGAAAGTCAGTTGTTATGAGTTTTACGTTACAAAGCTGTAGCATAAAACTCATAACTAAAGTGTTACAACGTACACTAACACCCATAAACTACCTATTAAGCCCTAAACTGAGGCCCTCCTGCATCGCAAACACTAAAATAAAATTATTAACCCCTAATCTGCAGCTCCGGACATTGCCACCACTATAATAAACATATTAACCCCTAAACAGCCGTATTCCCGCATCGCAAACATTAGTTAAATATGATTAACCCCTAATCTGCTGCCCCCAATGTCATTGCCACCTACATACACTTATTAACCCCTAATCTGCTGTCCCTAACATTGCCACAACCTACATTACTGTTATTAACCCCTAATCTGCTGCCCCCAAAATCGCCGCCACCTAACTACACTTATTAACCCCTAATCTGCGGCCCCCAATGTTGCCACCACTATACTAAAATTATTAACCCCTAAAACTAACCCTAAGTCTAACCCTAACCCTAACGTAACCCTAACCCTAACACCCACTAACTTTAACATAATTAAAATAATTCCAAATAAAAATTACAATTAATACCTAAATTATTCCTATTTAAAACTAAATAAATACTTACCTGTAAAATAAAACCTAAGCTAGCTACAATATAACTAATAGTTATATTGTATCTAGCTTATGTTTTATTTTTATTTCACAGGTAAGTTTTTATTTATTTTAACTAGGTTGATTAGTTAGTAAATAGTTATTAACTATTTACTAACTACCTAGTAAAAATAAATACAAATTTACCTGTGAAATAAAACCTAACCTGTCTTACAGTTAAACCTAACATTACACTAAAATTAAATAAATTACATTAATGAAATACAATTAACTAAATTACAAAAAAACACTAAACTACACAAAATAAAAAAGATATTATCAAATATTTTAACTAATTACACCTAATCTAATAGCCCTATGAAAATTAAAAAGCCCCCCAAAATAATAAAACCCCTAGCCTAAACTAAACTGCCAATAGCCCTTAAAAGGGCCATTTGCGGGGCATTGCCCCAAAGAAATCAGCTCTTTTACCTGGCAAATAAAAATACAAACAACCCCCCAACAGTAAAACCCACCACCCACACAACCAACCCCCCCAAATATTAACAGCCAATAGAATGCAAGCTCAATCCCATTGGCTGATTGCATCAGCCAATAGGATTTTTTTACCTTTTAATTCCGATTGGCTGATAGAATTCTATCAGCCAATCGGAATTCAATGGACGCCATCTTGAATGACGTCCCTTAAAGGGAACCTTCAGTGTACGGCTGGGACCGTATGAAGAGGATGCTCCGCGCCGGATGTCTTGAAGATGGAGCAGCTCCGCGTCAGAAGGATGAAGATAGAAGATGCCATCTGGATGAAGACTTCTGCCCGCCTGGAGGACGACTTCTTGCCGCTTGGTTGAAGACTTCTCCCGGCTTCATTGAGGACTTCTTGCCGCTTGGATGAAGACTTCTCCCGGCTGGATGAGGATGGATGTCCGGACTTCCAAAACTTTAAGTGGATCTTTGGGGGTTAGTGTTAGGTTTCATTAAGGGTATATTGGGTGGGTTTTATTTTTAGCTTAGGGTTTGGGCAATGTAAAAAGCTAAATGCCCTTTTAAGGGCAATGCCCATCCAAATGCCCTTTTCAGGGCAATGGGGAGCTTAGGTTTATTTAGATAGGATTTTATTTGGGGGGTTGATTGTGTGGGTGGTGGGTTTTACTGTTGGGGGGTTGTTTGTATTTTTTCTTTACAGGTAAAAGAGCTGATTTCTTTGGGGCAATGCCCCGCAAATGGCCCTTTTAAGGGCTATTGGCAGTTTAGTCTAGGCTAGGGTTTTTTTTTATTTGGGGGGGGGCTTTTTTATTTTGATAGGGCTATTAGATTAGGAGTAATTCATTTTTATTTTTGATAATTTATTTTTTGATTTTTTGTAATTTAGATAAATGTATTTTTTTAATATAATTTATTTAATTTTAAAAGTAATGTTAGGTGTTAGTGTAACTCAGATTAGGTTTTATTTTACAGGTAACTTTGTATTTATTTTAACTAGGTAGCTAGTAAATAGTTAATAACTATTTATTACATAGTCTACCTAGTTAAAATAAATACAAACTTAGCTGTGAAATAAAAATAAAACCTAAGAAAGCTACAATGTAACTATTAGTTATATTGTAGCTAGCTTAGGGTTTATTTTATAGGTAAGTATTTAGTTATTAATAGTAGGTTTTATTTAGATTTATTTTAATTATATTAAAGTTAGGGGTGTTAGGGTTAGGGTTACGTTAGGTTTAGGGTTAGACTTAGGGTTAGGTTTAGGAGTTAATATATTTATTTAGTGTTAGTGATGTGGGAGGCCAGAGGTTTAGGGGTTAATAAATTTAGTATAGTGCCGGCAGCGATGTTGGGGGTGGCAGATTAGGGGGTTAATAAATTTATGTAGGTGGTGGCGACATTGGGGGCGGCAGATTAGGGCTTAATAAATGTATGTAGGTGGCAGCGACATTGGGGGCGGCAGATTAGGGGTTAATAAATTTATGTAGGTGGCGGCGACATTGGGGGCGGCAGATTAGGTTTAGATTTATTTAAATTTTATTAAAGTTAGTGGTGTTAGGGTTAGGGTTACGTTAGGTTTAGGGCGACGTTGGGGACGGCAGATTAGGGGTTAATACATTTATGTAGGTGGCGGCGACATTGGGGGCAGCAGATTAGGGGTTAATAAGTTTATGTAGGTGGCGGCGACATTGGGGGCAACAGGTTAGGGGTTAATAAGTGTAATGTAGGTGTCGGCGATGTCGGGGGCGGCAGATTAGGGGTGTTTAGACGCGGGTTTATATTAGGGTGTTAGGTGTAAACATACATTTTCTTTCCCCATAGACATCAATGGGGCTGCGTAACGGAGCTTTACGCTCCTTCATTGCAGGTGTTAGGCTTTTATTTTGCCGGCTCTCCCCATTGATGTCTATGGGGAAATCATGCACGGGCACGTCAAAGCAGCTCAAAGCAGCGCTGGTATTTGTGTGCAGTATGGAGCTCAACGCTGCCATATCCCCCGCAAACGCTGGGTTTTTGCAAACCTGTAATAGCAGCGCTATTAAAGGTGAGGGGTGGAAATAACTTGCAAGTTATTAGCGAGCCACTCATAATGCAAAACACTCGTAATCTGTCTTATTATTAGTGATGGGTTAATTAGGTCTGATGGCTCAAGGATACATAAAGGAGAGCATAGAGGCACTATGTGGATGATCTATACATGCTGGGACCCTTATTTTCCAACAATAAAAGTATTCCCTGCCCCCCCCCCCTTAAAAAAAAAAAAAAGTTTATGAAACTCCCCCCTTGCAGGCATCTCATAGCCCAGCAAAACTAGAATATAGGGAAGAACCTAAGTAGGGGTTTAAAGCTAGCACTCATTCCTATGCAATTAGTCAGGTAGTTAAAAGTAAATACTTTATTGTGTAATATAGTTAAAAAGGAGAATACAGACTCCTAGTAGTTCCAAATGTTAACAAACCATTAATAATTAAGTGAGACTATTATGTTAGATCACCCTCATGTTTCCTGGCCGATATCAGCTTTCCTCGGCTTCAGGTGACAGAGGTGACTAACATATTAAATACTTCAATTAAATTAAAATAAAATAAATAAAAGTGCAAGGATTCAATGCACTTTCAGCACAAACGCATTTCGGCTGTCTTCTAAGCCTTTTTCAATGTGATAATGACAAACCGAGGCCTGGGTGCTGCCCCTTTATATACACACAACCCACAAAGAGATTATCCAATAGCATCTCGTGAATACTATACGCCCATATGCTGGACAATCGTTGTGTTGTGAGCGTCACTGAGTGGGCATGTGGTTAAGCCATCCATTGATTGGATATCGGCTAATTACGTAACATGTTTACGTTAGAACACGGATTGCATTGAACTAGCAGCGATTAGGTTATTGCTGTCAATATGTATCTTCCTAATAGTGTTAAGTCCATTCTATATATTGTACAACAACATTAAATATTGGAACGTACCTATAGGTGGTTACGTGTACATTGGGGTCAATATGTGAATGTCACTCAGTGGGCGTATAGTAAGCCATCCATTGATTACGTAACATGTTTATGTTTAACCACGATTACACTGAACTTGCAGAAATTTTATCTTAGCTGTCAATATGTCGCCTCATTATAGTATTAAGTCCATCAATTGTTATATCCAACATCTGTCGATGCTGGGCTGTATTTATAGGAGGTTACATGTGTATTGGGGTTTAGTCGGTGAATTGTGCAAATGTACCGTCCTATTTCATAGAGGTTATCATAATCCAATAAAACATAGTAACGGATCTGCGGATACAGGATAATTCCCTAGCTATTGAGGGTAATGCAGAAGCAGTCTCATTTAAGAGGCATATAAATTATCCATCTCTTGAGTAGCAGCTAATATACATAGCAATAGGATTGATTATCCTGTGCATAGTCCCAAGGGTTCTTAGCGGATTTTCATCTCTATATTGCAATATAATAATAAACCCCTTTATATCTCTGCCGAGACACAATAGTTAATGAATGTGGTCCTAATTCCACAGAGGCTACGGTATAGTGATGGATATTATTCTGGTCATAAATTGTGTAGGGGCAGCACTTTTAAATGGGGAAATTTTCAATTTGTATAATGAGTCTCTAAGAGTAGCCTTAAGTTACCATATTGTGGACATCCTGTATTGAGTGCAAATGGGTGGAAATATATTACTCATTGATAGAGCCCACCATAGTTTGTATACAAATTGGGAGGAATTCCATAATTGAGACTAGAAGTCATATCTACATACTCAACACCCTTCCCAATTAATTGTATGTATGTATAAGTGACAGTCATGAAATATTGGTATAGTTAAACCATACTATTTATTTTGCTGTGTATTCAAACACTTACTGATTAACACAGATTAAACTGACTTGTGTTGTAGGGAATGATATACCCTCAGTATCATTTATCAGTATATTTAAAAAGGCAGGGACTCATATCACAAAATGTAGATATGCAATTAGACCTTAATATATGTACTACTCATAACTACTTATGTACTAAAATTGAAACACCACTGAAAGATACAACAACAATATTTCTATGTTACAGATTTATTCTACAAGTATTAAGTTCATTCTTTTACACTTTCACAGATAGACCCAATAGTTGTTTGCTTCATTCATTCCGTTGGGCATAACTGTGTTTAGTTTAAAGATCCAGTTAGTCTCTTTTTTTTTTTTTTTTATTATTTTTTATTGAGGTTACAACAGCATATATACAGCGGTCTCAGCAACAGGTTACATTACATAACATACTTATACTGGCATGAACTATTACTCTGGGCACCTCATTTTTTGAATCTTATAAGTTTGCAAGGCCCTCAAACAACAGGTCCAAGCAAGGGACCAGTACTCAATCACAATAATTGAGGGCATGTTAATGAAGATAGTAGTAAGATAGAGTTGCAGCTACAGTATACATAGGGTAAATGCCAGTTCTAATAAGGATATACAATATCTAAATATAAAAGTTATCTAACAACACTGAGCAATTATTAAAACATAGACGATATTGGGACTATTATCTTGTATAAACTACAGAAAAGCAGGAAATCACAAACAAGGTTAAATTTCCTGTATTGGAACCCCGAGAGCCATTCTACACAATGCAGGAAAAGATTAAGTCATGGCTCTTCGGGTTGGACAGAGACTTCTAAACTCTGTCATAAGGATATGCGGAGGAGAAAAAAAAATCCTCCCTAACCGCACAAAAATGGAAGGGGGGGCGGAGGGTAGGTCAAAACAGTGTGCCCTACTTCACATATCTACCAATTTAAGCAGTCCCAGGTTCCCCTGGGTCAAGGTACTAAACTGTAGGTAGTGTCTTCAAAGCATGCTCCCAGGGGCATGGGACTAGAAGATTTCCAGTACATGGTAGAGCTATATGCATTTCCAGGCTCTGATAATTAGTGCAGCCCTCAATATCCCAGATTTCCACCAGTTATAAAGCACACAATATAGGTAAAACAATTTAACAACTTTTTAGACTCAACCTGAGAGTACTGATTAAGTGAATCTCACAGATCCGTGCAATATGGCCTGAGTCAGGTTAACAATATTTAAATCTCTGGTTTTGGATTCTCTCTTATCAAGCATACTAGGCAGCCTAAGCAATACATAATAAATAATCTCTTCAACTAAACATAATAAAATGACTAAAGAAAGCTATAATGAATTATAGAGAGTAATCTAGTTATAAAGTATATATGATAAGGGGTAGCATAAATCTGCATATTGTAACTACAGCGGGTAACCTTTAATCAGTAGGGACTCTGCTAAGATCTGAACAGAATAGTACCCCACCTCATGGTGCTCACCCCTCATCTAGTCAGCGGGAGCATACAAACGAGTAATGGCAATGACATCTAAAAAGAATTAGACCCCAACAATTATGTTCAAATATAAATGCTCCCCTCTCATGTGGTCATGTTAAACTGTGGACATTTGTGCTGTTAAAACAGCTGCTTCCAGCTAAAAATATTGTCACGTAGGAAATGTCCCATAAAGGAGCTGGCTTATGGAGCTGTCTACGTCGCTAACCCACAGCTTGTCCTCGTAGGTTGGGTCTCATGGGTCAAATCATCAGGCTAAAGAGCCGCCATTTAAGAGTCATAAGGCCACGGTATTAAAAGACAAGCCACCTAAGTAAAAGCCAGTTTATCCTATGCCAGTTCTGTACAAGCGGCTTAGTAGTGTGGCGTGCTGAGTGGCGGAGAGCTCTACCTGACCAGGCCATTGCACAGATGTTTCTGCAGGATCCCCACAGCCGTTCGATCCATGCGATAAGCCCGCACAGCTCATGTCCAGGAGAAATGAGCGCAGCGGTGCGCGACAGTCACCATACTCCACAGAGCCATCTTCTTTGTATGAGCGTCTGTATGGTAATACCGCCCATGTTTGCGGACCGCCTTTGGGGGTAGAGGGAGAGCGGGACTCCGGCTTGGGGGCCGCACTCACCGGCATCAGTGACAGAGGATCTGTTGACTCTGCGGCGTCCCGTAACTCCAGCGCTGTTCCCTGCTGTACAGCAGCGGCATCACTGTGAGTTCGTGCCGCTTGTATTGAGGCGTTAAAGGTGTCAAGTCTCTCACATATCTTTCTCCCGTATTCCTCAATTAGGTCCCTGATGCCAGAGTATAGCATCTGGGACTTCATGGCGGGCAATCGTGTATCCGTTTCCAAGATGGCGCGTCAATATGGGATAGTGAGCTCCACAACAGTTCTCCTGCTCAGCACTGCTTTCGTATCGACCAAATCACCATTTCAATATCCCAGGCTTCTTTCAGTGTTATTGAACCTTAGGCATAAGCTGTGTAAATCGATTTTTGTCAGGGGTGAACCATGTTATTTTAAGGTTGAAGTTGGGAGCTCCCGGTCAATGCGTCCTGTAGCTTTGGCGGTTAGCTCCGCCCCCCCAGTTAGTCTCTTTTAGTAGTAAGATTTTCTCACAGTTACCACCCCTGATTCCTGGCCTTGCTTGTTCTAAGCCCCAACATTTAAAAAATGTTATTTTTCCCTGCGTGGGACTTTAAGAAATGCCTAGCCACACTGGTTATCTGTTTCCCTTTGTCAATATCTTTTTGAACATTGCGAATGTTACTCAAATGTTCCGTTACCCTGACACCCAATTTATGTGTAGTCATACCTACGGATCTTTAAAATAAACACAGTTATGCCCAACGAAATGAATGAAGCAGGATGCCCACAATATGGTAACCATTTAAAAGTGCTGTCCATACACAATGTATGACCACTATAATATCTATCACTATACTGTATTCTCTGTGGAGTTAGGACCACATTCATGAACTAATGTGTCTCGGCAGAGATATAAAGGGGTTTATTATTACTTCACAATATAGAGATGACAATCCACTATGAACCCTTGGGAATATACACAGGATAATCGATCTTATTGCTATGTATATTAGCTGCTACTCACGAGATGGATAATTTATATGCCTCTTATATGAGACTGCTTCTGCTAGGGAATTATCCTGTATCCACAGATCCGTTACTATGTTTTATTGGATTGTGATAACCTCTATGAGATAGGACGGTACATTTGCACGATTCACCGACTAGACCCCAATACACACGTAACCTCCTATAAATACATCCCAGCATCGACAGATGTTGGATACAATTGATGGACTTAATACTATAATGAGGAGACATATTGACAGCTAAGCTCAAATTGCTGCAAATTCAGTGTAATCGTAGTTAAACATAAACATGTTACGTAATCAATAGATGGCTTACTATATGCCCACTGAGTGACATTCACATATTGACCCCAATGTACACGTAACCACCTATAGGTACGTTCCAATATTTAATGTTGTTCTACAATATATAGAATGGACTTAACACTATTAGGAAGACTAACCACATGCCCACTCAGTGACGCTCACATCACGATGATCAGCCAGCATATGGGCGTATAGTATTCGCGAGATGCTATTGGATCATCTCTTTGTGGGTTATGTATATAAAAAGGGGCAGCACCCAGACCTCGGTTTGTCATTATTATCGCAGCCATTGAAAAAGGCTGCGAAGACAGCCGAAACTTTTATTTATTTTATTTTAATTTAATTGAAGTATTTAATATGTTAGTCACCTCTGTCACCTGAAGCCGAGGAAAGCTGATATCGGCCAGGAAACAGGGGGGTGATCTAACATAATAGTCTCACTTAATTATTAATGGTTGGTTAACATTTGGAACTATTAGGAGTCTGTATTCTCCTTTTTAACTATATTACACAATAAAGTATTTACTTTTAACTACCTGACTAATTGCATAGGAATGAGTTCTAGCTTTAAACCCCTACTTAGGTTCTTCGCTATATTCTAGTTTTGATATCATTATACTGGGGGCCGGGGTAGCACCGAGCAGTGCATTTGGCACTGTTCCATTAATTCCTATTATTACCTTGACTAGTGCCAGTAATTTTTATTTTTGCTATTATCTCATAGCCCATGTCAGGATAAATGATGCAGGAGTTCAGTAACTGGCACATAAGTACTCAGTACAGAATAAAAAGGAAGAAAGTGAAATTGAGACAATTTTCAGTGGATCACTTGATTTTTCAGGAACAGAAGTAAAAAAACAGAACTACCAACCACTTAGCAAACACACCGACCGTGTTACAAACTTATGACAAAAAGAGAATTCATGCACCTTTGAAGTTCACAGAGATTTATGTTACTATAGAGTTTTTTTAGAATCCTTAATGAATCTAGGTCATATTGTGTTATTTTACAGCAGCAAGCTTGTCACATGAATTTCTAGGGAAGGATTATATACACAAGAATATTTTTTTCCCTATAGCTTAACAATGAAATAAGGAAACACTCTAAGCGGTATATTTATCATGGTGTGGACGGACATAATTCGTTGTAGCGTATCATGTCCGCCGCACATTGATAAATTCAGACAGCATACGCTGTTCGCATTTATCATTGCACAAGCAGTTCTGGTGAACTGCTTGTGCAATGCCACCCCCTGCAGATTCCCGGTCAATCGGCCGCTAGCAGGGGGTGTCAGTCAACCAGATCGTATGTGATCACGCGGATTGATGTCTACAGTCTCAGAGCAGGCGGACGAGTTAAGGAGAAGCGGTCTTAAGAGCCTGAAGTCTTGCGCGGAAACAGCTGCATCAAGCTCCATTCGGAGCTTGATGAATCGAGCCTTATGACTGATTTCTGTATGTCATACATACTTTTAGGGAACAGTTAAGACGAGTCAATGGAAAAGGCTGATCTATATGTTTAAAAATGAATGTGTTGTTACATTTTTTTTTATCCAAAAACTTTCTAACAAACTTATTTTGAATATAACTGATAAAATAAATAGTTACAAAAAAGTACTGATTTAAACAAAATATGTTTATTTGTAGATTTTTTATTTGTATTTATTGTGCTGTTATATTTTATGATTTATGAATTATTGATGATGATGGTGATAAGTATCTATAGCTCTCTATCTCTCTATCTATCTAATCTATCTAATCTATCTATCTATCATTTATCTATCTATCCCTTTTTATCTGTCTGTCTGTCTGTCTGTCTGTCTGTCTGTCTATCTATCTATCTATCTATCTATCTATCTATCTATCTATCATCTCTCTCTCTCTCTCTCTCTCTCTCTCTGTCTGTCTCTATCTATCTATCTATCTATCATCAATCAATCTATCTATCTATCTATCTATCTATCATCTATCTATCTATCTATCTATCTATCTATCTTCTTTTTATCTCTCTTCTCTTCTCTCTCTCTCTCTCTCTCTATCTATCTATTTATCTATCATCTATCTATCATCTATGTATCTGTCCCTCTCTCTGTCTGTCTTTCTATCTGTCTATATATCTTTATGTCTGTCTGTCTATCTATCAATACATGTACACAACATGCTTAATTCTTTATCTGGGTTTTAGTAAACAAATGACAAATAAGCAAATAAACAACTCTTGGTTTAGTGAGCTATAAATAAGTTTAGAGCAATGTGTCCCCTTAAACAAGTTGTGAAGCATAGCCTAAAGGATACAAATAGCTGCATTACCAATAATTCCTTCATAAACTTTTACTAACCTTGTCTCTGACTGCTATAACACAGTGAACTAAGGAGACAGGCTGGACATTTGCCTAAAGGCCCAAATATAAACATCTAACTATAGTGCATACCTTCTCATATAAGTCTGATACACAGAGCTTTATATTGTCTTCTTTCCCCACTGATGTCCAGCTCCAGCAGAGAACAAACATACAGAGAATAACAATGCATTCTTTATTTTTTGGTTTTCACCTCAGTCATTATATTTCCTACATAAGCTAAAGGTTCACATACTTAATATGCTGTCTAAACTTAGCCATACAAACTGTAGGAAAGTAAGCAGTTCCACTGAGTTCTAGGTATTCACTAAAGAGTATTGTTTTTAACTTTTTTAGCTTAAAGAGACAGACAAGTCCAAAAAAACTTTCATGTTTCAAATAGGGCATGTCATTTTAAACAAGTTTCCAATTTACTTTTATCGCCAATTTTGCTTTGTTCTCTTGGTATTCTTAGTTGAAAGCTAAACCTAGGAGGTTCATATGCTAATTTCTTAGACCTCAAAGGCCACCTCTAATCTAAATGTATTTTGATAGTTTTTCACCACTAGAGGGCATTTGTTCACGTGTTTCATATAGATAACATTGAGTTCATGCACATGAATTTACCATTGAGACAGCTCTGATTGGCTAAAATGCAAGTCTGTCAAAAGAACTGAAATAAGGGGGCAGTCTGCTGAGGCTTACATGCAAGGTAATTACAGATGTAAAATGTGTATCATTATAACTGTGTTGGTTATGCAAAACTGGGGAATTGGTAATTAAGGGATTATCTATCTTTTAAAACAACAAAAAATCTGGTGTTGACTGTCCCTTTAAATGGACATAAAACTAAAAAATTAGCTTTCATGGTTCAGATAAAGGGGCCCATTTATTAACAGTCGGAAGTACATGATCTGCTGTAGCGGATCATGTCCGCCCGACATCACTGAATGCCGACAGCATACGCTGTCGGCATTTAGCATTGCACAAGCAGTTCTGGTGAACTGCTTGTGCAATGCCGCCCCCTGCAGATTTGCAGCCAATCGGCCACTAGCAGGTGGTGTCAATCAATCCAATCGTATGAGATCAGGCGGATTGATGTCCGCAGCCTCAAAGGAGGCATACGAATTAAGGATCAGTGGTCTTAAGCATGCAATTTTTAAACACTGTTCACTTTACTATTATCAAAATTACTCCATTCTCTTGTTTTGCTATGTTGAAAACTATTCCTAGATAGGCTCAAGCACTGCACTACTGGGAGCTGGCTGCTGATTAGTGGCTATGCACATATGCCCTTGTCATTGGCCAAGTGTATTCAGCTAGCTCTCAGTAGTGTATTGCTTCTCTGGAGCTGATTTTTAACCCTTTTTAAACACAGGGCCAAATTCTCTAAAGGTCTCTGGACTGGCAAGATTCTCTAAGAATTTTTCTTTTGGAATTATCTAAGCCACTTTTTACCCTGAAAACAAGGTATCTTGCTAAGAGGTGTATACTACATTTTCATATGGGAAGGTGATGTATACATTACAAAAGTGCACAATGAAAATCTTAAATTTAAAATCATACAAAATAATAATTGAACCAAACACACAGGTGCTTCAAAATCGTAACAAAATTTTCACCAAAAGTTGTATTTTATCAAAATTGTAAAATTTGTTTTTAAATTGCACAGGAATAAATCATATAGCATAAATACTGTAGTAATTTGAGTACACTTGATGATATAGAAATAAGTATAAAATACAAAGGCCAAGATTACGAGTTGAGCACAATAATGCGCTTTCGCAAGAGCAATATTTGTGCTCCACTCAGTAATCCAAGAACACGTAAATGTTAGGCATTTGCCTGAAAACCTTGTGCTAATGAGAGCGTGCGTCCATAGGCTCCAATGGAAGCCTCCTTCTCATGCTGTGAGACACGGCAAAGCACCTAGCGCAGCGCATGGGGCAATTCGTACAAAATTGAGCAGCAAAATAAAAATATATTTGTATGTGAATGTATATACACATATTAGTATCAACCAGAAAGAAGGGTTGAAAGAGCAACAGAAGTATAAAACATAACATTTATTGGTAAAATGTTAAAAAGTCCATGGAGGGACGCAGGTACAAAACTAAAACACTAATGCACAGTAATACACTGTGTACAGTATACACATATTAACACATACATTTATATGTGTATACGCATATACATATTTATTTACTGTAAAAACACGGTCCCCAATGTAAAGGCACTTTCAGACACCACATATCCCCTCACTTTAACCCTTTATAATGGCTTTGTGCATTTTTTTTTTTTTTTTTTAATATATGCTCATATTTTTCATTTATGTTAAGGAACTGTCCACTTTATTTGGGGGGCAATTGGAGTACATTTTTTCATTATTCAGATCTGACCTTATTCAGGTCTGACCTCTGATTAATTGCGCTAAGCACAAAGTGAAACCACAAGCTCACGGGAGCATTAACCAGCCACTTATAATGGCTTGTTATTTAACGAGGACCCGTAACCGTCAAATTTGTCCCTTTTACGGGTGCACATTAAAATACTGCTCCACTTGTAATCTAGCCCAACATGTCTAATTATTTTTTATTGTAAAATGGGCTGAACATGGGCATTCCATAGACGTTTATGAAATTGTTTCTCAAATCCCAGTGTAATTCACTAAATATTTTTGCCCAACAGATCTCACTGTGGTTTTTTTGCAGAAAATTAAAAGGTGGCAAGCTTTTATCAAAACACTAAACACTCTGCAAGGAAAACATATGCATACAGGGATAACAGCGATTTTAAGTTACAGTGCACTGAAAACAACTTAAAGGGACATTCCTGTCAAAAAATAAAAGAACACAGGTGAATTACATCTTTGTATAGTAACATATTTGCAATATACTTGTATTGGCAAAAATGCTTCTAGTAAACTTTATCACTGTTTTAGTGTTAACATTTTTCTCTGCACGTGCATATGCAGCATAGCTAGATATTCTCAGTGCACAAGGATTTAAAATACTGCAGCTGCTCAGAGCATCAGTGGGAATTGTATCATGCTAGCAATTAACAAATTGAGTAATTACCAGGTTGTACAAGCACCTTAATCTCTCTGAGTAAGTGCTGTGTTTATAATGTTGGTGCACGGTGCATACTTAAATACACTTTTGAAACAGCTATAGCTTTTATAAGAAGCATTTTTGCTAATACATGTATATTATAAAAATGCTTCTATTTAAAACTGAAATGTGTCCATGTGGATTTCAATTTTGGCTGGAATGTCCCTTTAATTTGATTTGTATTAGGCGTTATATAAAAGTTTAAACATAAGCTGGGTTCTTCCTGTATACTTTTTCCTCTTTTGCAAACATTTACATAGCAGAGAGCTCTCAATATTTCTATGGGAGACATTGAGCCTCTCGCAGGGACAGCAACTTTTTTTTTACCTAATTCCATGAGGGCTGTCCCTGTGAATGTCGGTGTGGAAAACCGCATCAACCCCGGTGAAGATTTTTGAATTGGTCCCATAGTCATATGCAAGAAATAGTGCATTAAAGGGACACTGAACCCAATTTTTTTCTTTTGTGATTCAGATAGAGCATGCAATTTTAAGACAACTTTCTAATTTACTCAAAATATCAATTTTTCTTCGTTCACTTGCTATCTTTATTTGAAAAAGAAGGCATCTAAGCTTCTTTTTTGTTTCAAGACTCTGGACAGCACTTTTTTATTGGTGGATGAATTTATCCACCAATCAGCAAGAATAACCCAGGTTATTCACCAAAAATGGGCCGGCATCTAAACTTACATTCTTGCATTTCAAATAAAGATACCAAGAGAAGGAAGAACATTTTATAATAGGAGTAAATTAGAAAGTTGCTTAAAATTGCATGCTCTATTTGAATCACTAAAGAAAAAATTTGGGTTCAGTGTCCCTTTAAGTTTCTTTAATTAGAACTAGTGATCAAACAATTAGGGGTTGATAATTATTGTTTAATAATTATCTTCATGTTAATGACGGCAGATGACAATGTAATCACAATCCACCATTTTCAGTGGCATTTGAGAGGCATTTAAGTTTTTTGTTTTTTTTTACAAGTTTCATACAGCTAAGCCTGAAATAGACATTCTTGTCTCATAAATGCCAGTGCAAGCCTATAAATTCTGCTCACTGAAGTATAAAGAGATGAGTGAGCTTAAGTGAGAGGCCAAATAGAATAACATAGGAAGCAGAGGGACTGTAAAGCTCGTGTCAAACATTTTACATTTTGAGGAGATTTTTGTATATTTGTTCTGCAGTGGTCACATTTCACCAGGGAGACAGACATTTTACAGACTGCTGTATTCATCCTTTTGCAACACTTGAGACATCCCTACATCCAAGAACCACCCTTTACCTGCTATTTACTAATTAGTAATTAGCTTAGTTACCATTAATCATTGGTGCTGCTGCATTCATGCCACTTCATTCCAGCTCATTGGTGTATGTCTGGCTTCTGCTCATTGACCGAGGCAGATTAGCCACTAAGTTTAATAAGAAAGAAAGTTAGACCACACACAGTTATAGGTGGAAAAACACAGTGTTATTTTATTTAAATTTACAACACAGAAATGCAAATAATGAGCATTACAATATTTGAAGCTCATGTTAAAGGGACCCTCAAGTCAAAACTTTTACAATTCAGATAGAGCATGCAATGTTAAAGAACTTTCCAATTTACTTCCATTAACAAAATGTGCAGTCTTTTTACATTTACATGTTTTGAGTCACCTGCTCCTACTGAGCTTGTGCAAGAATTCACAGAATATACGTATATGCATTTGTGATTGGCATTTGGATGTCTACCTATGAAGCAGTAGTAGTGGAAATAGACATAACTTTGACATTTGTCAGAAAAAACTCTACTACTCATTTGAAGTTCTGACAATGGGGCCGAATTATCAAGCTCTGAATAGAGCTTGATCCCCCTGTTTCCACGCGAGCCTTCAGGCTCGCCAGAAACAGTAGTTATGAAGCAGCTGTATAAAGAACACTGCTTCATAACTTGTCCGCTGCCTCTGAGGCTGCGGTCTTCAATCCGCCCGATCCTATACGATTGGGCTGATTGAAACCCACTGCTAGCGGTCGTGAATCTTCAGGGGGCGACATTGCACAAGCAGTTCACAAGAACTGCTTGTGCAATGATAAATGCTTACAGCATATGCTGTCGGCACTTATCGATGTGCGGCGGACATGATATGCTACATCGTATCATGTCCATCCGCACTTTAGTAAATCGGCCCCTAAGTGCTATTGCAATGTCTTTTTAGCATGCATGTGTTGATTATGCAAATCTACTGTATTTACTGGTCCTTTAAAGAACAGCCTCGAAAGCCTTGTTTCTTAAGGGGACACTGAACCTGTCATGAGATGCAGGACATATGCAGGACACAGCAATGATGGTACAACTCTATTTTATTACAGAGCATAGCAATACACATCTAGACAGGTTGATTGTACTAAACTAACTGCGACACAGACACTGGACCTAAGCCCCGCCCACATACTAGTGACATCACATCTTGCTCTCATCACATCTTCCCGTTTTTCAAAGGCAAAGCATACATTTGCATATAATAAATAACAAGGTACACCAACAGGGTATACAACAACATTTTTGTTTTTGAACATTATAAAAACAGATAGATTAGAAAACATAAACAAATAAATTACATCCTGACTTGGACATCGGGGTAGACTACCCTAGTCCACAGTGACCATGGGATTATTCTGCCCATACTTCCGGTCACTGTTCTAGCT
Organism: Bombina bombina; assembly: GCF_027579735.1. Classification (NCBI taxonomy): domain Eukaryota; kingdom Metazoa; phylum Chordata; class Amphibia; order Anura; family Bombinatoridae; genus Bombina; species Bombina bombina. The sequence continues at coordinate 184,070,262 of NC_069504.1, forward strand.
AAAGTCAGTCCCTGTATCGGGCCGGAAGTTTCACCACTCTTCCGCTTGATGTAACTTAGCATGAACTGTCCTCTGATACAGAAGATGGTGAACAAGAGTCTGCTGGAGGCAAAGATATGTCCCCGCTGTGATCTTGCTGAGGGGAAGGCACCTCTCTTAGAACAGGGGATCCCACCGGCGGTGGTACTGAGGTATCCGGTTCCAGACTCTCAGGTACAGGCTGAAGATGTCTTCGGTTACGGCGTGTAACCGTCCCTCCCTCTGTAAGGACTGTGTAAGACCTTGGTTCTGGAGAGCGGCCCACTACCGTAGCAGGCGTCTTCCATTTCTTCTCATCATCCAGTTTAATTCTGACACTTTGGCCCGCTTTCAGTTCCTGTAAAGGCCTGACAGAATGTCTCCTGTCGTAGAAGAAACGATAACCCTTTTTGGCCTCTTCATCCCTCCTAAGGACTTTGTCCCGAGGAACAGGGCCAGACGGCTTGAAGACACCCACTGAGGGTAAAGTGGTGCGAATCTGGCGTCCTAGCATCAGCTGTGCCGGGCTAAACCCGGTGGCTTGAATGGGCGTCGCCCTGTATGACAAGAGGGCTAGGTACGGCTCAGATTGCTTTAGAATGAATTTTGTTGTTTGAACTGCCCTTTCAGCCATTCCGTTGGCCTGCGGATAATGTGGACTTGACGTGGAATGTACAAAATCATATTCCCTGCTGAAAGCACTGAACTCTGTAGAAGCGAACTGCATACCATTATCACTCACCAGCTCCATTGGAATGCCCCAGCGGGCGAACAAGCTCTTCAGGCGAATGATAACGGCCTGACTTGTGATATCATTCAGGGGTGCAATTTCTAAATACCTGGAATAGTAGTCGATCACAACAAGAAACTTTTTCCCGTGCAGTTCACACTAATCAGCAGCTATTTTCTGCCACGGCCCCGCAGGCAGCGGAGTAGACATCAAGGGCTCCCTTCTCTGAGTAGGCCGGCGTTCCCGGCAAAAGGCACATTTAGACACGTGATTTGCAATGTCGGCTGGTAAGCATTTAAAGACATCCAGGCTGCCCGGCTCTCGGGCCAGCTTTCTTTTATGTACCTTATAACTTCTTGCAGATCTGTGTCCAAATATGTCTCTTTCTTATCTCTTCCAGTTTCCTTGAAGAAATGGACTTAGAGGCCAGAACTGAATCAACATACACTTTCACATCCGATTCCGTGGAGGATTCTTCAGCAGCAGCCAGCGGGAGCATGGATAGTGTATCTGCCACAACCAGTTGTTTCCCCGGCACATGCACTGCCTGAACATTGAACCTGAGCAGTCTCATTAAAAGTCTCTGGCATCTCAAAGGTGTTTTGTCAATGTCATAAGAATTTATTAGAGGGACTAGCGGTTTGTGGTCAGTTTCCAGACTAAATTTCTCCAAACCCACTAGATAACGCTGAAAGCGCTCACAGGCCCAAACTGCAGCCAGGCACTCTTTCTCAATTTGAGCGTATTTTGACTCCGCAGCCGTCAGTGTGCGGGAACAGTAGGCGATGGGCTGTAGTTTGTTGTCATTCAGCTGCAGGAGTGCAGCCCCCAACCCATAACTGCTTGCATCAGCACTAACCACAGTCTTTTTTGAAGGGTCGTAGAACCCCAGCACTGGGGCAGACCCCAGCAGGGACTTGGCATGCAGAAAAGCTTTTTCTTGTGAAGGTCCCCAGACCCAGGCAACGTCTTTCTTAAGCAACTCTGTGACAGGGTGTAAAACTGTTGATAAATCTGGAAGAAACGTGCCCACATAATTTACAAGGCCCAATATCTGTCTCAGCTCATGTACATCAGAAGGGCTCTTCATCTGTTCAATAGCACAAATTTTCTCGGGGTCTGGCTTGATGCCATCCCCGTTGATGATATGCCCAAAGTAGCATAATTCAGTTTTCCTAAAATGACACTTTTCTTTATTCAGCTTCAGCCCAGACTCTTTGATAGCCTGTAGCACACAACTTAAACGCTGATCATGCTCCTCCGCTGTAGACCCATACACTAGAATGTCGTCCATGACGACCGCTGTGCCCACGTGGTCACTCAGGAGAGAACTCATTTCCCTTTGAAAAATTTCAGGAGCGGAGGATATCCCAAAGGGGAGTCTGCAGAAGCAGAACCGACCTACCGGTGTGATAAAGGTAGTCAGTTTGCGGCACTTTGGATCCAGGGGGATCTGCCAAAAGCCGCTAGAAGCGTCTAATGTGGAAAAGAACTTCGCCCCAGCCAACTTTGGAGCTATATCTTCCAATGTCGGCAGCACAAATCTCTCTCTCTTCACTGCTTCATTCAACCTTTTCAGGTCCACACAGATGCGCACCTTTCCGTTTTTCTTTGCAACTGGAACAATGGGGGCACACCAATCAGTCGCTTCAACAACCTCTTCAATAACCCCCATAGACTTCATGCGCATAAGCTCTTTCTCCACTTGAGGCATGAGCGGGAACGGAATTCTACGAGGGGTAGAAATACTGTATGGGACTGAGTCACATTTAAGTGCTATACAGACAGGTTTGCAGTTCAGAAGGCCCAACTCGCCAAACATCACTTCGGAAATCTCATTCACTCTGGCCACGAGGCCCAAGTCACAGGCTGCTTTTCTGCTCAATAAACTGTTAACACACTGGCCTCGGATCACATGCACCCACATGGTGAACTTCCTCTGCTTGTACTCGCAACTGGCAAGAAATTTCCCCACACAATCAATGCGGCCACCAGGACTATGGACATTTGTAGTAACCTTCCCCAGCTAGGGCTGTCGAGGCAGTTTCATAAATTCGGCAAAAGACATTACAGTGATATCTGCTCCTGTGTCAATCTTAAAATCAACTTTGGCTCCCATTACAGTAAAAGTAACTTTCCAATCTTCCTCTGAGCTTGTCCGTTCCACAACAGACCCCACAAAAGACACTTCCTGACCCTCCTGGTCACTGTCCACCTGCATCTCCTTAATGTTTTCAGTTTTACACACCACTTCAAAATGGCCTATTCTGTTACATTTTCTGCATCTTTTATCTCTGGCCGGGCATATAGCACTCTGACCATGAGCCCGGTAGCACTGTGTGCATCGGCCATGTTGCGCCCATCCACTTCTAGGCCTTTCCAGTACTTTAGATCTACCGCTCACACTGTGCCTTTCACTAGTAGTTTTCCTAGACTGTTGCACTTCATCCACAATACTCTCAGACCTCAGATCAGCACTTTGCTTTTTCACCTTTTTCAACTATTCTGTCTCTGATTTGCTCTTCTTTAGCAACACCAAACTCACAGAATTCAGCTAATTCATACAGGCTGCACACAAATGACTCCACAGATTCTCCCACACGCTGATTACGTTTGTGAAAACAAGCTCTCTCATGAATCACATTTCTTTTGGGCACAAAGTGGGCACTGAGTTTATCCATAACTATATCAAAGTTAACTTCTTCCCCTTCTTGGAAAGTAAAAGCATTGAACACTGGCTCCACATCTTTCCCCATAGAGTATAAAAGAGAATTAACTTGTACTTCACCACTCTCCTTGTTCAGTTTGGATGCAATCCTGAAGCGCTGAAATCGCTGACGCCATGTGGGCCAAGCTGCAGGCTGAGAAAAGTCAAAAGGCTCAGGTGGGGTAAACTTTGACATTGCAATCGATCAGGAACAGAAGCACAGTCCAGAACTTCTGACACCATGTCATGAGATGCAGGACATATGCAGGACACAGCAATGATGGTACAAGTCTATTTTATTACAGAGCATAGCAATACACATCTAGACAGGTTGATTGTACTAAACTAACTGCGACACAGACACCGGACCTAAGCCCCGCCCACATACTAGTGACATCACATCCTGCTCTCATCACAGAACCCAAATGTTTTCTTTCATGATTCAGATAGAGCATGAAATTTTAAGCAACTTTCTAATTTACTCCTATTAACAATTTTTCTTTGTTCTCTTACTATCTTTATTTTAAAAGCAGGAATGTAAATCTTAACAGCCAGCCCATTTTAGGTCCAGCCCCATGGATAGCACTTGTTTATTGAAAGCTTACATTTACCCACCAATAAGCAAGCATAACCCAGGTTCTCAACCAAAAATGGGTCGGCCCCTATGCATCACATTCCTGCTTTTTAAAAAAAGATAGCAAGAGAACAAATAAAAATTTATAATAGGAGTAAATTAGAAAGTTGCTTAAAATTGCATGCTCTATCTGAATCATGAAAGAAAAAATTTGGGTTTAGTGTCCCTTTAAGTGTCCTAGCACCCAGCCACCCAAAACTATTTACTGATTTCAATTTACTATCATTTACCCCAACATATTAGCTCCACAAGTCAACCTAGCACTCCCACTCAAGCACTGTGACAACATACATTAGCAAACAAACCCAAAGTAACTCTGTAATAACAGCACTTTAGAACACATTTACAATGTTTGTTTTCTTTTTTAGCTGATAGAAAAACAGTGCCATAAATAAAATAAAAATAAAACAAAGAAACAGTGTTAACCGTTTAACAATTAACTTTACAACTTCTGCCCTATCCAAAACTCAGTGCACAAAAACAACCCTCTAGCCAAGTCCAGATGTAACCCAGTGAAAACGAGTGATTTCTAAGTATCATAAAGTCATCAGAACCCTTCCCAGCCCCCTAAACATGTCACTACAACATGACCTACATTTCACATTAGTGCCCTGAACTATTAAGTACATAAGTGTAATACAGGGCAAGAACTCCCAAAAAACATGCCCTAGATAACACCCTTTTTAGAGTGCACACCACAATCCAACAATGTCATGATCCTTAAAAATCCCTCCATGAATATCATCAGACACAGACGTAAAACAAAGCTGCTAAGGTGAACTCCATCTCTCTTGTATCATGACACATAAGAATCCTCTAGATCCCTGTAAGGTACAAAAACCCAGCCCAAGCACCTCAAATAGATATTCATTTTCTAATTAGATTTTTTAGAGATAGGATTAATCTTACTATGCTACTATGATAACTGGCTACTATCTTAATCAAATACAGCACAATTTCAGGCCACACAATAAAGAGATGAGGGGAATTTTTATCAACCATGAAGCATCCTTTTTTATAATTGTCATCAAATCATGAACCAATAAAATTACTAAAATATGTTCCCTTATATTTATTAAAACTGCATCATGCCTAAAAAAGGAAGGGTCAGGCACCCTTAAAACCACTAGTTATTTACAGGATAAATTCCTAACATTCAAATTTTAACTAAACTGCAAAAAAGCCCAGATATATTGCAGAATCCCTAACTGTTGGGTTCCCAGTACACAAACAATCAGCCAATCCACCAGAGTTCCTACGGTGAGCCTGAAAAGAATGAAAAATTCAGCAATTATAAAGGAAATCTAAAACATAAAATTTAAATTTCTAGGACCCCAAACATTTAATGCATTTCAACTTGTAATCCCCTAAAATATTATTAGAAGCTCCTACTTAAAAGATGTGTCCCACAATCAGGCAGAAACAATCACAAACTAAACAAGCACTGTAACACTGCAGAAAGGGACATTAAACAATAAGGGTCAGATTACAAGTGGAGCTCTAAATATCGCTTTCAAGAAAGTGATATTTGTGTTCCACTGTGTAATATCAGCGCACCCTAATGTGCGCTGGTATTACAAGTTAACAGCAAAGCGAATGTGAGCTCGCATTCACATTGCTGGGAAGCAATCATTTGTGTATATATATATTCATATTAACACATAAATATTTATGTATATAGTGATATACGTATATATATATTTACTAGGAACACACAGTTCCCATAGACTGCAATGTAAAGGCACTTTTCAGTGCCGTTTATATTGTAACACCCCCCTCCCACCAACTTTAGACTCCAAAAACTGCCAGTGCAGTTGTTTTTTTATTTTATTAAAAAAAAAAAAAAAAAAAAAAGCTACATTTTTTTTTTTATTAAACACCATAATACCCTCTATTTTGATACTGTTTTAGAAAATTAACCAGAGTTCAGATCTCTGGTTATTTCTCAGGAGTGCTCATTGCTACCGTGAACTTGTGGCTGGTTATCTATCACGCATCCCCAAACGGACAAATGTGCCTGTTTACAGGCACGTGATAATTTAGCACACCTCTTGTAATCTAGCCCTAAATACATTTTATAAGCATATTACTGAGGTTATTTCCTGCCTCCCTCTTGCCATTATGCCACCTTGTTGAAATTTATCTTTCAGTAAATTAAAGGGACAGTCAACACCAGAATTTTTGTTGTTTTAAAAGATAGATAATCCCTTAATTACCAATTCCCCAGTTTTGCATAACCAACAAAGTTATAATTATACACGTTTTACCTCTGTAATTACCTTGTATCTAAGCCTCAGCAGACTGCCCCCTTATTTCAGTTCTTTTGACAGACTTGCATTTTAGCCAATCAGAGCTGTCTCCATGGTAAATTCATGTGCATGAGCTCAATGTTATCTATATGAAACACGTGAACTAATGCCCTCTAGTGGTGAAAAACTATCAAAATGCATTTAGATTAGAGGCGTACTTCAAGGTCTAAGAAATTAGCATATGAACCTCCTAGGTTTAGCTTTTAACTAAGAATACCAAGAGAACAACGCAAAATTGGTGATAAAAGTAAACTGGAAAGTTGTTTAAAATTACATGCCCTATTTGTAACATGAAAGTTTTTTTTTTACTTGACTGTCCTTTTAAACACTTCTTTAATTTTATTAATGTCCCACCATCTCATCATTTATGCTATTAAACTCACCAACCTGGAATGCCCTGAAAAATACCATGGAGTAAGAAAATTTAAAAAGCAATATTTAAAAATCATAGGAACAGATATAGATATACTGCATCCGCCCATAACAAGAAACAAACTTATATGGTCTTCTCTAAGAGCCCAACAATTTTAAAACCTCTCACAGCTCGATACATGAGAAATTACTTAGGGCCTGATGATCAAAAATCTTCAGGTTAAAGAGAACTTATAGTGCAGACTTTACAGAGGCTGAACTCACTTAATTCTCTTTAAAAAGGGGAAAAACATGGTAGTCCGAGACAGATAAGGGATGACTCCTACAGAAAGTAATGAAGTTTCCTGTGATAAAGAATATCTCGCTGCAGAGAGTGAAGTTAAAGGGACAGTCAAGTCAAAATTAAACTTTCATGATTCGGATAGAGCATGCATTTTTAAACAACTTTCCAATTTATTTTTACTATCAAATTTGCTTTGTTCTTTGGTATTCTTTTTTGAAAGCTAAACCTAGTTAGGCTCAAACAAATTTTTAAACCATTGAAGCCCAACTCTTATCTCAGTGAATTTTAGACAGTTTTTCACAGTTAGACAGTGCTAGTTCATGTGTTTCATATAGATACTATTGTGCTCTCTCCCGTGGAGTTTTTTACAAATCAGCACTGATTGTCTAAAATGCAAGTCTGTCAAAAAACTGAGATAAGAAGTCAGTCTGCAGAGGCTTAGATACAAGGTAATCACAGAGATAAAAAGTGTATTACTATAACAGTGTTGCTTATGCAAAACTCGGAATGGGTAATAAAGGGACTATCTTTTTAAACAATATACATTTTCTTTTTTTTTTTTTTTTGGAGGAATTTATATATTTATTTACTTATTAGTACTGCTTAGGTCCAGTTTCACATATTGCAATTTATTTCATTTTTTTTTTTTTTTAAACATATTTTTTCCTTTATTGAGGGATACAAAATCATATACAGCTTCAGCATTAAGCATTCCAAAGACAATGCAAATAACAGTATTGCATGAGTCATCACTTTAACAATCTTACTTCTCAAAAACATATTAAACCTGACAACGATATATATAACATCACCTTGGAATCTCAAACAGAGTCTGCTCCTCTATTTTCTCTCATTTTTAGAATTCCATACATACATAAAAGAAAAAAGAAAGCAAAAAAAAGAAAAGAAAAAAAAAAGAGAGAAAAAAAAAAATAAAAAAAAAAATAGGGCCTGTCCTAACTCTCTTCCCTCCACCCGGGGCCCCCACCCCTACGCCTCATAGAAACCATTGTCTCCAAAGGTCAGGGTAACTCTCTGATAGAATTAATTGTAGAAAAGCCGGTGAGTTACGAAAGAATTTTAATATCTGAAACTAGACCTCACTAGGTCTGCTCAGAATTACCTTATCCCATTTAGCAAAATATTTTCTTAATTTATTTTCCTCAAATATTAGCGGATCATATAGTTCTAGTAACATTTGATAATGAACATTGTTTATAACTGAAGCTATACTAGGAGCATTTTTCTCCTTCCATGCTTTGAGTATCATCTGTCTGACTAGGAGAATTAGAGTATTTATCAGAGGCTTATTATATGTTTTATTCGAGACCAAGAAAAAGATTGACAGGGGCTTCAATACCATTCTATCTGGCAGAAATCTATTCAACCAATATTCCACTTGTTTCCAAAGTTTGATCATTTTTGGGCAGGAATAGAATAGATGGAAAATGTCTGCCGACGGAAAATTGCATCTATAACAAGACATATCCCCCTTCCATTTAGCCATCTTACTAGGCGTTAAATAGGCCCTATTAAGAAGTTTGCAATGAGATTCTCTAATTGCCATACTGCTTGAAAATTTCCTTGCCCTGTCAAAACTCTCCTGGAAATAACCCCTGTCCAATTCAGGAAAGTCAAATTTCCAGATGGAAAAAAGGTTATCCACCTTCCTCTCTGCCTCCTTCAATAACAGCAGTCTATAAATATATGATATAGAATGGTTTCCCTGTGAAAATCTGTTAATAACAGGATCTAATGGACCCAGGGTCCAGGGATCCTCGACCATAGATTTCTTACTGTAATAGAAATGTCTTAATTGTAAATAAGCAAAGAAGGATCTTTTATCCAACTGAAATTCTCTGGTTAGTAATTCAAATGTTTTTATATGATTTGTAACTGGATCTACTACCTGATTCATAAACCTCAACTCATTGGTAGCCCATTTCCTAAAGGCTGAGGATTCGCAACCACCCTTGAAATCAGGATTACCCCTGATCGGTAAATAGCGAGAAAGTGTGTTTTCTACTTTTAATAATTTGCAAATTTTATGCCACGCTAGAACAACGTTATAGAATGTATGTTTTAATGAGAGATCCCGAACCTTTGCTGGGTGGGCAGTATGTAACAATGCCTTAAGGGCATATGGCGCTATGATACCCCCTTCCACATCAGAGCAAGCAATAAAATTTGCTCCTGTGAGCCAGTCCAGAGCAGTTCGGGCAAGGCATGCCAGATTGTAGTTTGCTAAATTTGGCAGAGCTAATCCGCCCAAATCTTTGGGATGCATTAACCTCGATAGTGAGATACGGGGTTTCTTTGGGGCCCAGAGAAAGGTAGAACAAGCCGAATTAAACTTTTTAATATCAGCCCTATTCAGAAATGAAGGAATATTCTGAATAAAAAATAGTAATTTTGGAAGCGTTCGCATTTTGATCAATGCTATTTTTGCAGAAAGTGACAGGGGGAGTTTGCTCCATTTCTGGAATTCGGCTAGAGAACTTCTCCAAATAGGAGCGAAATTCATATGGTACCATTGCTCTGGGTTTCCTGAAAGATTTATTCCCAGATATTTAATAGATTTATCAGTTAATTTGAAGGGGTTTTGTATATGACTGTTTCTATTCTTTGTAATCCAGAGAATCTCAGACTTGGAAAGATTTATTCTGTACCCGGCGAATTTACTGAATTCTGATAGAATATTAATTAAGATTGGGATATTTTTAGCAGAGTTTCTTATATAGAAGAGGATATCATCTGCGTAAAGTGAGAGGGTAACTTTATGCTGTTTTATTCTTATACCTTCCAAAATCTCTCGGCTCTTCACCGCCAAAGGTTCGATGGCAATATCAAATAATAATGGGGAAAGAGGGCACCCCTGTCTTGTTCCCTTATGCAGTATAATTGGGTCTGATAAGATATTATTAATATTAAGGAAAGAGATTGGGTTCTGGTAAAGAAGTGAGATATATTCATAGAAGTGACCTGAAAAACCAAAATTGTTTAGAGCTGTTAACAAATGATCCCATAGGACGGAGTCAAAGGCTTTTTCTGCATCCACCGTTAACAACGCAAAATCTTGCTTCAGCCCTGACCCCGTCCTATGGGATGCTAAAATATATTCGATTATAGTCATAGCCCTTCTTATGTTTTTCTGTGCTGACCTACCGGGAATGAATCCGGTTTGATCCGGATGAATAACTTCTCCTATAACCTTTTTGAGACGATTAGCTAGTATATTTGCTAATAGCTTGTAGTCGCTATTAAGAAGCGAGATTGGTCTATATGAGTCCATTAAATTAGGATCTTTTTCCTTCTTTAATATAAGGGTAATATTTGAGGCGGTGAAGAACCGAGAGGGTCTAGAATGCAGCAGAAAATATTTATTAAACAGATCTGTAAGAGTCAGAACAATCTCCTCCGATAATATTTTATAAAATTCAATCGGTAATTGGTCGGGCCCAGGTGCTTTCCCCAAAACTGCCTCTTTAATTGCAGTAAGTGTTTCCTCTGTGGTAATCTCTTTATTCAAGATATTTAAATGATCTGAGGTGATTTTTGGTAATTTAATGCTTTCCCAAAAAGACTTTTTCGCCTCTTGGTCAACTTCTGCGGGGGAGTATATTTTCTGATAGAATAATTGAAATTGCTCAACGATCTCCTTCGGAGTATTATACTTTTTACCCTCTGATATGATTGTTCCTATGTAATTGTTTTTCCTCTTACTTTTGGAAATATTTGAGAGCATTTTAGCCGTCTTCGGGGAGAAAGTACCAAATGTGGCTTTGTTTTTCATATCTTCCTGTATCTGATTTTTGGATAGAAAAGTCTCTCTCTCACTCTTAGCCCTTTGATAACAGTCCCAATTGTCCTTATTAGGATTATCAGTGTATTTAATAAATTTATTTCTAAGATGATTGTTCAATTGACTTTCTCTCGCTCTAATCTTCCTTTTCCTTTTAACCATATATGCCTTAATTTCCCCCCTTAGACAGGCCTTTGCGGCCTCCCAGAATATTTCTGTTCTAGGAATGTATTCCTTGTTCTGATGTGCATAATCCTTCCATTTCTGAGTCAGCCAATTTCTGAAGGGAATATTAGAATATAAGAAGCTAGGAAAGAAAAATTTGGCCCCGAGACCGGCTCCCCTGTTCCTCAACTGGATAGACAGCGATATAATAGCATGGTCAGATAGAATTATATTCCTAATATCTGTTTTTATCTCTAGTTGCAGTAATCTTTCAGATACCAGAAACATGTCTATTCTTGAGAAGGTACGATGTACTTTCGATTCACATGTAAATAATTTCTCGTCCGGGTGTTGGATTCTCCAAATATCCTTTAATTTAAGGCCTTTTGAAAAGGAGGTCAATATTTTGGCCTCTTTTCTTGATCTATGGGAGCCCCCAGTTCTCAGTCTATCCAGCTGAGGGACAAAAACACTATTAAAATCGCCCCCTATAATCAATTGAGAATCTATGGAATTAACTAATTTTGCGTATAATCCATCCCAGAAATGTGGCTGACATTCATTCGGGGCGTAGAGATTACACAGCGTATACTGACACTCGTTAATCTCTACTTTCAGAATAAGATATCTTCCCTCCACATCTTTCTCTTGCGAGATTAACTTAAAATCAAGGTTTTTATTGAAAATGCATGCAACTCCTCTCTTTTTTTCTAACTGCTGACGTCGCAACCACCTCCCCAATCCAACTGATTTTTAACTTTTCTGCCTCCTGCAGGCTCAGATGAGTTTCCTGCAGGAAGACAATATCTGGTTTATAACTTTTTAAATGATGTATGATCTTTTTCCTCTTAGCAGGGGAGGAGAACCCACCCACATTCCAGGATAATAAACTGATTGCTTTTTTCATCTATAAAAATGTATCACTTAAATCTCTTAATAGGTGCAACATCTTAACCAGGACATAGCAATAGCCCCAGGAGGAGGAGAGAGCATCCATAGCAAAAGAAGAGGAAAGAGAAAAAAGAGAAAAAAGAACAAAAAAAAAAAAAAAAAAAAAAAAAAAACACGAAAACATAAACATCCTAACAGGTCAGTACAATAACGTCACATAAAATAAATTACACCCAGTAGCTGGCAGACTTGTATATATATGCCTATACATTATTCAACTGTGTTTTTATTATTCTCCAAGAATTGTCTGACCTCCTCTACTGAATTCAGAAAAATCACCTTATCCTCTGAAAAGATTTTAATTTTAGCAGGGTAGATCATGGTCGCCTGGTGACCTGCATTTATTAACTTTGAACACCATGGGGCCATATTTCTCCTCCTATTGGCTGTTTCAGCAGAGAAATCCGAGAATAATAAAATACGTTCTTTATTTATCTCTACGATGGCTTTCTTTCTATAATATGCTAAGATTCTCTGCTTGTCCTGAAAATTCAATAATTTTACCAGAACTGGTCTTTTAGCTTTCATGGGATTCTCTTTGTTTTGATATGTACCCAGTCTGTGGACCCTTTCCACCATAATCTCTGTACTAGAGGGGGGCATATCGAGCAACTCTGGTAACGTGCTCTGTACAAATTTCATAAGATCTAGAAACTCAGGGCTCTCAGGGAGACCTACAATCTTTAAATTGTTCCTCCGTGACCTGTCTTCTAAGTCCTCTAAACGAGATTGCATAGTTTCTATACTTTTGGCTTGAGAATTTAATCGGGATTGTTGTACCTGTTGCAAATCGTCTAGATCAGAGATCCTATTTTCAATCTCTGCAAGTCTGCTAGATACTAGTTTAAGCTCATTTGTTAAGGTAGTTAGTTCTACTTTAACTCCTTCAAACTGCGGCATAAATAAGTCCGAAATTTGTTTGACTAGGTTATTAGTGTCAATTAGGGTGTTACCGCCAGGTGAAAAGTCGGTTGCGACAGTCTCTATGCTGCCAATACTTGACCTGGGCTTTCTATCCTTACTTTTAGGTGGCATTGTACCAGAGTCGCTCCTGCTGATCCCTAAAAATTTATCCATAAAAATGAAGTGGCAAAAAAAAAAAAAAAATCAAAAGTGAGTTATACGACCAAATAGTAGTGTAGGGTGAGTAGTGATTTGTGCTGAAAATAAAAGAGAGAAAAAGAAGTGTTAGGCTGCCAAGTAAGGCAGGGGAGATAGGAGGGGAAAATGAAAAGAGAAAAAAAAGATTATGTGTGATCTAAATGGACTGTGCACTTAGTGAGTATTAAAGAGAAAAAAAAAAAGGAGATAGGTGCCAAAAAGGCAAGAAAGATATGATGATAGTGCCTATATATGTGAAGAAAAAAGAAAAAAAAAAGACTAAAAATATAATTCAAGGTGACTAAAAGGGATCAATGTTTACTGCTGTCACTCTGAATCAAATAAGTTTGGCAGACTTTAGCCTAGTATTCGCTGTGTCAGAATGGTCACCAACTATATATCTAACTAATGCAAAAGAAAGCTGGATAATCAATTTCCACAGTGATATTAGACATTTTTGACCATCTATTACTGGAAAAAAACAAAAAACTGAAACCAGCTGAAAAAAAAAGTGCCCCTCATACAGAAAAAAAAGGGTTAGTTAGATTATCCTATCCAACAGTTTAGACCTGGGATCTTAATATACACCAGATAGACTTATCTATGTTATTGCTTTAAATAGAAAAATATATATGCTCCTATTACTAAGGAAAAGTTGAAACAGGCAGTTTTTCCACATATAGTATAAATGAAATTAAGTTTGATCTATAGCACAGCCCATCTGGATCATATATTATACAGACAGATCATAACAGAGCACAACATATTGCTATATATAAATCTAATAACTTGCTAGTGTGGGGAATCGTATCATAGCGAGAGATTCTACACAAACACTATATAGCTCTAGCCGCTGCTGAGATTTCAATACTTTTAGGAGTCATTGCCTAAACATAGATAGTAACTTAATCTGTATTTGATTTCTAAGTATACAACTGCCTTACATTAGCCTTCACAAAACATTAGTCACACATAATGTCAGCAGCAGAGATATGAAATCAGACATTTAAGCTGTAAAGGAGAAGGGGAACCAGGGCTCATATAACCGTTAAACACAAGACCCAGCAGATGTAAATTGCAGCTAAAGTCCTGCAGGTATCCCCTGCTCCCGGCAGAAGAAAAATTCCCTTTAACACTTTTAGCTAAGTCCTGAGCCGGCAACTTATGATATCTCCAGAGTATTTAACAGATAGATATGAGACTTGACAAAAGGAGTCCACGGTCCTACCAGACAGGGGAGCACATCACAGTTCCCTTACTTTCGATTTGCAAAGGTAACAGTTCACAACAGGAGACCCCCCTGTCCTGCCAGACAGGAGCTGACAGCACAGTTTCCTTAATTTCAAATTGTAAAGATAAAAGTTCCACTGTATAGATGCGTAATAGGTTAATGTGAGAAAGTTGAGGAATGTTATCACCCACTAATATATGTGGGGACCCTCTCTCTTGACTCCTTCTTTCCCTTGGAGACAGCTTCCTTCACAGCTTTCTAATAGCTAATTCCTCGAGTAGCATCACACGTCCCCCTGGGACTCAGGCAGTAAGTTAACCTTGATCTTGTCCCCCCTCCTATCCCATGACAGGCCGACACATAAGTAACAAAGAGAGGATATAAAAGTATACTTAACAGCCTTGTTCCTGGGGTTCTGGGAGGGGGACCGATGTCCTATTCAAAACATGGAACTCAGCGTTAGGAGATGTCCTCACTGCAGCATTGCCAACACAGCGCTCCTATCCTGGGACTCGAGTCTGTTGTAGACAGGGTCAGCTGCCTCACCTTCCTCCAGTCACCGGGGTTCTGGGAGCACTGCCACAGTAGATACGATTGTTTCTGTGCCGGTTGCACCGACCGTGACTCTAGCCACTGAGTCTTGATGGCTGGTGGACTTCCTTATCCTGAGCTTGCACCTCAGAAGGGAAAAAGCACCCCTCCCAGCCGAACAGGCTCCCTGGCCAGGGTAAGTAATGCCTCAACGGCCTGGGATAAGCTGGCGGTGGCCTGAGTGTAGCTGGTTCACAGAGCGCGCCAAACACAGACGCCTCGTCAAGCCCCTCCTGCTACCGGAAGTCCAACAATATACATTTTCAAGTAGACTGTCCCTTTAATAAGGGAACTCCTGGCGCTGATATAATTTATCAATTGGCAAGAAAAACAAATTAAACTGCCATATGTTCACTACAATGTAACTTGCATCTGCTACTAGTTTAGGTTGATGATTGTTAGTAGACCTAGCGCAAGTATATACACCTATCTTCACATATGAATGGAGAGAAAAGTGGCTTGTCCAAATGTAATTGATGAAAAATTGTCCCAATTGAGGTGTTGGGGTATTGATCGTCCCAATGAAATAGTCCCAATAGATTATATCCAATGAGAGTGTCCAGTGAGATAAAAAGAAAATATGTGATGATTTGAAAAGTATACATTTTAAAATTACTCCAATATGAAAATAGTGGAAAAAAGTGAAAAAATGTGTTGTAAAGGCTGCATTTCATTGAATTGATAATAGATATACATGAGCTGATTACTTTGTCATGGTGTATCTGGCTGCACTACAGTGCATGCAGGACCTGTCAATTGAATCTATTATTCTCAATGAGGAGGTGGTACAGCTTCTGATTGGCTGCACCTCCCACATGCCTTGAGGTTGTGTGTGCTTTTGTGTGGCCAGCAATGGTGAGTGTCTAAGAATCTGCTGGGGTAAAATAAAACACTTACAATAGGAATACAATTGTGAAAGTAAGAAAGACTAAGGGCCAGAGTACAAGTGGAGCACTAATTAACGCTCCCGCTTGAGCGTTAATTGCACTAGAAGTAAGCTTTTTGTGTTCGTCGGGTTGCGCTCATATCATGAGTTGAAAGTAAACTGTTTTTGCTTGCATGCTAACCCGATGATTGCAAAAATCCAAACTTCAAATATTGCATGCGCATTCACGTATTCTGCCATAGATGACAATGGATAAAAAAAATTGAAAAAAAACACCCACTCTCATGCAAACCCAATTGCATACACTCATATATGCTAACCGGACATGAAAATATGAATATTACACATATGCAGGTTAGATAGCAGTAGTGTAACATCATATGTTCACATCTCTTAAGTGAACATTTATAAGTGAGGCATTAACAATTGAGCAAAAGAATTACACAAGATTTATACTCAATACTCGCCACACTGCTGCTTATTAGCTAATGTACTGCTTATTGATATCTGCTAAGGAAAGCTAAATTAACCTACTCTCTCTCTTCTGCTTTCAGGTATGTGAATTGTGTCCCTGCATTCATCTGCTGCCAAAATCTCTGTTTTCTGTGTTAATTGTACTCAAAGGGGTCTATTTAACAAGGGCCGAATGGCCCCTGTTCCCCTTGTTTCCGCACAAGCCTTCAGACTCGCCGGAAACTCATACGCCGCCTCTGAGGTGGCGTATAGCAATCTTCCCGATCATGTATGATCGGGCTGATTGACACCCCCTGCTAATCTGCATAGGGCAGTATTGTACCAGCAGTTCGCAAGAACTGCTGGCGCAATGATAAATGCCGACAGCGTATGCTGTCGGCATTTATCGATGTGTGGTGGACATGGTTCACTATAGCGGATCATGTCTGTCCGCATATATATAAATAGACCCCATAGTCTCTCTTTTGGTATGTGATATGTGTCCCTGCATTCATCTGCTTCCAAAATCTCTGTTTTCTGTGTTAATTGTACTCAAAGTCTCTCTTTTGGTATGTGAATTGTGTCCCTGCATTCATCTGCTGCCAAAATCTCTGTTTTCTGTGTTAATTGTACTCAAAGTCTCTCTTTTGGTATGTGTCTTTCGTCTGTGTAATAAGTTACGTATTTATTCTGCTGATATTTCGTCTTTATCTATGTGATTAAATTTAAGCAATAGAAAGGACATCTACTTTTCTTCCCTTATTCTTCTGTTAAAGGAAACAGATCCTGATTTTATTGTTCTTCTTAATAAAATTAAGAAAGTTGTAGCAAAAATATTAATGAATGATGAATATGTCAAATCTATTTATTTCCTTCTCTCAGTTTTACATTGTCAGAGCATTATCATATTTTGGGCCAGTTTACAAGTGTAATGTTATTTAATGCTCCTGCTCGAGCATTTACTGCGCTAGAAGTAAACTTTTGTGCTCGTATTCTGAGTTGATTTGACTGTTTTCACTCTCACGCTAACCCGACAAGTGCAAAAAGCCAAAGTTAGAATATCACGTGCGAGTTCATGTATTCATCCATAGAAGTCAATGGAGCAAAAAAGTGGGGGGAAAACTTAACACCCAACTCACAACCCAATTGCATATTCTCATGTGTGCTAATCCGACATGAAAATATGAAAATTTCACATCCAAATGTTCTTCACATACAAGAATATGTTGTTGTGTTTTTTAAATATATGATTTTTATTAAGAATATGTTCTATTTAGTCATAAATACACATTTCTCTATATATCTGATATTTTGGTACAAGAAGAAGGGACGTTTGTGGTCCCGAAACGTCACAATAAAGAAGATTGTCACTGATGTCCAAAGTCCAGCGAGTCCTTTCTTTACTGAACTTATATATATACATCTATATATATATATATACTATATATATACAGTATATATACACAAATACAAAGATACATATACATCTTTAGACATGTATATATATATATATATATGTATCTCTATGTTAAAGCCCTTTGCCTGCCTTTTTTTTTTGTTCTAACATCTGAGAATTCATATCTTTGAGCCCTTATAACTTTTTGTAAAATATTTTTTTTTAATAATTTTTATTAGTTGGAGTTATTATGAGTGTAACTGTACTTTGAAATGTATTTTTAATGTGACTTGTGACACTTTGTTTCGCAAAACAGTTAACCAGAGCTCTGAGGACACGTAATCATTCTAGAGTACATTGTGATTGCGCTCAATCAATTGCGTTTATTTTCAACTTATAATACGAGCGGTAAATCTGATAAGCATAAATACCCACGATAAACCCCTTTATCACTCTGGCATAATCTCTACTCGTAATTTGGCCCTTTATGTGCTCCTTTAAAGTCTGAGTCCCTTAGAACAGTATAAAGCTCCTGGTTTGGGAAATATTTACTGTTTCTGGCCAGTTGAATGCTTTGATTGATTTAGACATAAATGCTTATGGTTAGTCCTGTGCAAATAAAGTTTAAAAAAAAATAAATAATTGATGGGCAAAATGTGTTTAATTTGAAGTGGTGAAGCTTTTGGGTTATATTCTGTTACAGCAGGGTTTTTATGTGTTCTTAGGGATTAAGTGGATTTACCTTTTTTAAGTTTGGAGCTTATTCAGATGATGTCACTGTGGTTGGGTGAAATAGGGAGGCAGAGAGAGTGACATTTATTCTGCATCTCCATTATAAAGCCTCATGGTCCAGAGTTACACTGTTAAGCAAGTCTTCAGTATGTTAATGTGGACAAGGAAGGAGAATCAACTACTATTGTGAACAATTTCCTTGATGCTCCACCACATATTATTATCTTTTGGGTTCAATTTAGTAATACTAATTGAGGGATTTATGTTTTTCCAAAATTGAGCACTTGAAGAAGTGGAAACCTAACCCTAGGGGTTGATTTATTAATACTTTCTTTGTTCCAACCTTTTATATGTTAATCATTGATTTCTTCAGTCTGATATTTTCTGGTTTCGGAGTGGTTGTGAAAGCCAAATTGTTTTAATCTGTCATTTTTTAGATTACATATACAAGTCTGAATTTAGAGAAAATTCCTGTTCACGCATTTATAGAAAAAAATTGTCCTAAAAAGGTACTACATAGCTATCTATTGCAATATATTACCAACATTTACATATAATAGGGAACAGGGGTAAGTACGGATCAAATCATCTCCAAGGAAGGGGTCCTGCGAGGAAAATTCTAAAATCACACTCTCCTGCTTCATTAGGTTTTAGAGATTTCCCATGTTATGTTATGTGTTAGATTAAAATAATTAATTTATTGGGAAAAGGATTATCCAAAATATGGGACTTGATTTGGTTTATACAGAAGTGCAAATGATCATGACTGCCAGTGGGAGGATATTGTGATGCCCATTCAGCAGAAAGGTTTACATAATGTGTCCAAGACCATAGCTATTTTAGTTATTGTGAGAGGTCATGAAGCTCAGTGGAAGATAATAGGTTTTCAAAAAGCACTTTATTTGTACTTTGTGTAGATCTTTTGCACACAATTCATAAATTAATTTATCTCTTAACCATTAATTAGACATGTGCATGGCGAAAAAATTCGGTTCGGTTCGGATCGATTCAGAATTTTCGAAGTTCGGTTCGGATCGGTTCAAATTCGGAAAATTTTGAATCGATTCGCTTCAGATTCGTTTCGGATTCATTCGGATTCGAAGAAATTCAGCTGGATTCGGTTCGATTCAGTTCGGAAATTCGCTAAGTGTTAGGTGGGATTAGACTAGTATTATACTGTATATTAGGTGTTAACCTAACATACTGTATAATACTAGTGTAATCCCAATGGCCATCCGAATTTACGAATCGATTCGATTCGGTTCGATTCGGAAAATTCTGCAACATTTTAATTCGGAAATTCGGTTCGATCCGAAACGCCGAATTTGCTGAATTTTCCGAATCGAACCGAACCAAATCGCACATGTCTACCATTAATACCTCCTGTCTAAAAGGTGGTGATTAATATTTTGGGACATATTTCAAGAGGGGTTCTTTTTCAAATGTTATGTGGATAGAGAGCTATCGGGAAAAAAACACTGAAAAAGGCACATTAGAGTGTGATTACTATTCTCTTTGTTCTTGAAATAGCTTTATTTAAATTGTAATACATACCTGTCAATATCATAAGTGTACATTTTTTTGTTTGTCACCTTCTTATTTAAGAGTTTGTGTAGGTGGTAGTTTGCAAATTGGTTTGCAAGAACATTCCTTTTTTTTTTACATAAATTTAAAAAGCAATGTAAAGCAAGCAATGAATCCCTATGTACAAATTATATATCCCGTTAGTTTCAAATTTGCCTGAACCTTTCCCTACATGTTTACTTTCTGCTATTTCATTTACATCCTAGCAAATGTTTGAGTTTAATGTCTCTTTAAATACTTGCACATTGATTTTTTTCAACTTGACACTTGATTATGCAAGCATCTCAAGTAAAAAATAATGTAAATGGTTCTGATAATATATTTCTAAGTTACAAAGGACATTTGCCTTTGGACCACTAGAGGAATATCATATTACACACTTTTTACCCAAGCTATTTTCAAACATATCACTGTTCTTTTGATGTCCCTGGTGGAAATCTTTTACACAAATCCTTAAAATGGATCTTGAGATACTGTACAAAAATGCCAAGAATTGTATTAATTGGCCTAATGCAAGGTGGCTAGGCACAGTTGGGAAAGTGTCAGTGTAGGGAGAATCCCCACCAAGTAAGACTGTCTGCACAATTAGCTATCCTGAACTCTAACCCTTCTAGAATAATTAATGAAAAACAGAGGGGATCAAGACAAAGACACAAGTGATTTGGTGGGTGCTCTGCTAGCAAGTAATACATCAAAGAATGTTGGTAATTGGCCCTGTGGGCTTTCATTCTTCTGCCTATTTCTCTTCAATTCATTGACTCAAAATAATAGGTTCAGGTTCATTATCAACAGGTTTAAGCTGTAGAGCACAACACTTCAACAAAGCTATGATTGTAACTGGACTAGTGGCTAAGAAAAGAGTTTGAGACTAAATCACAGTCCCTAAAAAAGGGAAACTATTAAACTAATTGTAAGGTTGATATTCACAGCCAGCCGAACAGAGTATCTGTATAAGTTGAAGTCCTTACATCATTACAATGCTGGAATACAGTTGGTATGGGCAGGTATGCTAATTAACTAGTAAATAATATTTACTAAAATATATTAATACTATAATTTATATTTGTATTTTTTTTTTTCTATTTACCATATACAAATTATCTGTAAACATAATTCCTATTTTACTGAAAAGGTTTGCAGTGTGAATCCTTTATGGATAGGGGAGGGGCTTCAGCTGGTCTGCTGTTCATTTACATGTATATGTTCCGCCTTATAGTGGGCTCTAGACGACATTGTTAACCTTTTGGCTGATTGATAAATAACATGCTATAAAAAATACACACCATGATTAACTCTCTCACACTATTTCTTTCTTTCTTTCCTTTTTTCTTTCTTTCTTTCTTTCTTTCTTTCTTTCTTTCTTTCTTTCTATATATATATTATTTTTTAAATAATAATTATAATTAATAAGGTTGTAAAAATAATATGAGTTTGTGCATTTTATGGAATGGCTTGTAAAAATTTTATATATGTAATATAGAAAATTAGACAGAAAAACTTTTTTTTAACTAATTCTGTAATTAATCTGCAGAACATTAAAAATATTGCAGTCCAACAATAGTTCATTCATTTAAAAAGTGATATAACAAATACCACTTTGGCTGTATATCGTCTCCTATTTCTAATTCCATTTTACTGAAAAATGTTTGTGATGTGAATTCTTTATGGTAGGGAGAGGCCTTCGGCTGGTTTTCCCGCTGTTCAATCTTGCATTTATATGTTCCGCCTTTTAGTGGGCTCTAGACCACCATTGTTAACCTTTTGGTGATTGATAAGTACCAAGCTATTAAATTAAAAAATAGAGACCATAATTAACCAAAATTATGTATTAATCTCGCAGCAACATTCAAAATATGCAGAAACACTGTTAATTTTTTTAAAAGGTGATATAACAATTTAGCTGTATATTGTCTCCTATTTTGTATGAAGAATTTATGTGGTTTGGCGCTATTGCATGATACAAGTAAAAACAAAAATAGAAAGTCTGTAATACATTGTGTCAAAATACATCAAAACTCTAATACACTTTTAAATGTGTTTGAAATGATTGCATTATGGTTTGCCCTAACAAAATACAGGATAGCATCTGAAATTAAAAAAAAAAGTGTCCTTTGTACTTAAAGGATAATCGTAAAATTTTAATGAACAGATTTTATTTGTGTTAAATAAAATTTTTTCATTATGTATGAAAAAAACAAAACAGATTTGACAAGTATACTGTTTAGCAAGAAACAGAGGATCTCATTTGATAAAAAAAAAAATACAAAAACGACCTGTAATCGAGTAGCTCTACTGTTCACTGGCTGATAGAGACAACTCCTAAAAAAAAAAAAAAATCTTTGTTTATTCAGCACATAAAAATCAGTTTTTTAAAAAAACAATGAGTTTTGTGTATCTGTCTATCTGAAAAAGTCAGTTCCGTAAAGCTTCCATGCAAAGCAAACTCAAGGTCACGTTCGCATCGCACCTAACTTGTAATACTAATGCACCTTTGTGTGCCCTGGTATTACTAAGTGGAGTGCAAATATCACTTTTGCAGAAGCGATATTTTGCGCTCCACTTATAATCTAGCCCTTTATGTGGGGAATTAAAGAGATATTAATTTTCCCATAAAATGTTCAAACCACTAAACTAGCTCTGCAATATCATTTCCTTATTCATTTTTGCCCCTGGACTTTAAAAGATACAAAGTTTGCTAAGAAATCTTTGCTTTTTCAATTCTAAACCCTTTATTCTGTATGCAGACATTTTGCAGTTCAATGCTTACATGTGGTATATGTCATTCATATATTCAAAAATACTTTGATGCACTTTTTCAGTTCAATGTCTCTGACTTTATTTTAAATCTTTCTTGTCATAGCACCTGACCCTGTATGTCTTCCCCTTTTAAAAATAATGTATTTTGCTGTAATGAAGAAACCAATTCTTGTCTCCCAAAATTGTTTTTTTTCCCATTCTCTTTGTTATGTTTTAAAGTCAATGTTTATTTTATTACTAGTCTTAAAACTGTATGCTGTCATTTTTTGTATCTTCCGCTATGCTCATGACCTATCTTCCTTTGTAAACTTTAAGAAAGTTGACCTCTTCCCTTTACTGAAAGGGTATAGGACAAAAGAGAAAGTCTTATTCAAATCCCAGTTGCCTTTGATACATCACTTTATCTTCCTGTATTCATATAATCAGAAAAAAAGTGCAGCGCTTTGAATTTATGTCTGAAAATTAAGATTACATCATCCTTTCGAAGACGGTTTAACTAAAATATGTATTGAGCAAATCCTGAAAGAGATTAATTATGTATTGTGAAAATATATTACAATATAAGAGATTATATAACCCTTGTAAAAATCCTATTCAGAAATACTGCACAAAGTTTAGTGGACATTATGAATACATTATAAATTCAATAAAAAGATAAATTCATACAAAAACATACGCTCTTGTTTTTAAATAGTCATCCATTTGATATCTTGAATTAATGCTACACACTGAAAGTATAATTTCATATGATCCAAAAAAAAACATGATTTTCTTGCTTCATTTTATTCAAATTTTTAATATAACTGCATATTATTAATGCATATTCTAATTGAGAGATATAGAGGTCTATCCCTATTCATGCCACCTGACTTGTTTTCTGGAAAACGTTGGGTGAGATTAGTTAAACTTGGCTATTTCATGTCAGCAAATGTCCAGCTATTTACACAAGTTTGAGCAGTCAAAAAATGTATCTGTCTTTGGCTGACTTTAAAAGGAGATTTTAATCATTTAATTGCATGGCAACACCATCAGCACTGTGAGAAGTCATACATATCAGATGTGAGTGCTCATGGCTTACCTGTGTACTCTAGTAGAGTCATGGATACAGGAAAGCTATCACAGAATGTATATAGCAAAAATGCTTCTACTAAGTTCTCAAATATACTACTGAGCAGTTGACATATGATTTATTTATGATTTAACTCAACATTTTTCATGCAGAAAATATTTTAAAACCTTTTTAATTTTCCGCTAGTCTATTTATATTTATGTTTATGCTTAAAACATGAAGAAATGATGGTAACAAATAGATATTTAATAATTAAGCATAATTAGCATGTGCATGATACATAGACAATGCAATAACACTCTGAATTTCAAATAAGCAGTAGATTTTCTTCCTGACAAATACATTTTTTCCCCACTTACCGGCCCCCTGTATCATGTGAAAGCCATCAGCCAATCACAGACTAGTATACGTATATCCCACAAACTTGTGCACATGCTCAATAGGAACTGGTGCCTCAGAAAGTGTATATATATCAAAAGACTGTGCAAAATATGGTAATGGTAGTAAATTGGAAAGTCTTGATGCTCTTTCTGAATCATTAAAGTTTAACTTGACTTTAGTGTCCCCTTTAATAAGATTAAATCTATTTTTTTAAAGGGCCATAATAGCAAAAAAACAACATGCTTTACACATCAGAGTTATGTGACTAGCACTGCTGATTGGATCAGTGGCGGTTTCTACTCAGGACTAGCAGTGCTCTCTGTGTCTTAATCGGTAATTCTACTGCTGGGGTTAAACATGTAGTAGTGCAGGTTCGTTAGTCTTGAAATTACATGCTCTAATTAATTAGAGCATATCATGTTTTACTATTATGGCCCTTTAAGCTTGCTAATGTGACCTAATGGTGGATTTGTCAATTTATTATTATTATTATCAGTTATTTGTAGAGCACTAACAGATTCCGCAGTGCTATAAACAAAGGCAGAGTACAACACAACAATTATAGGGATCAAATGGGTAGAGGGCCCTGCCAAGAGTTTGCACTGTTGTAGTCAGCTCTTAAGATGATCTGCAAACAGCTGGACTCTTAAGCTTACATGCTAAGGGGGTTCAGGGGATAGCAATGGAGGAGAGGAACTGGTATAAAGTAAGGTTAGCGTAGGTTGTATGTATCCCTGAACAGTAGAGTCTTTAGGGAGCGCTTGAAGCTTTTAAAACTAGAAGAGAGTCTTGTGGAGCGAGGCAGAGAGTTCCACAAGATGGGAGCCAGTCTGGAGAAGTCCTGTAAACGGGAGTGTGATGAGGTGACAAGAGAAGAGGAGAGTAGGAGGTCGTGAGCAGAGCGAAGGGGACGAGAAGGAGAGTATCTGGAGACAAGATCTGAGATATAGGGGGAGCAGTGCATTTGAGGGCTTTGTATGTCAGAGTGAGAATTTTGTGTTTAATCCTAGAGGCAAGAGGAAGCCAGTAAAGGGATTGGCAGAGAGGTGCAGCAGATGAAGTTGAGACAATATTATGCTTATAGTATTCTAATTAGGCTTGTGCATTGGTTTTAATACAAATGTGAATTTGTGATAAAACATCCAAACATATACACTAATTAAAAAAAAAGAACAAAATTTGTCAGTATTAATTTGTTTCCTTTAAATTGGCTTTAGAGGGTTAAATACTTAACTTTAGCACACAGTTTCTGGGATCCGCCACACTAAGCCTCCTATTAGTGCGTCACAGGCCTCTGTCAAGAAGGGTCAAAATAAACTCAGCTCTCCAGCATGCTATAGGTAAGTATAAGGCTACAGGTGAAAAGGGAATATTTGTTTAACAAAAATAAATGTAAATATTACTTCATTTAGTTTTAGGAGAAAAGAAAAAGTGATTGGGATAGCGCTGCGCAGCTGCGAGTCTTATAAAGTGAAATAAATATATGTTAATTTGGATCGATTTTTATCTGAATATGAGGGTGTCTCTGTTTTGGGTTGTCCAATTTTGGGATTACTATTTTGATATATAAGGATCCCCGGTTTGTTTTGATCATATAACCGGGATGATAGAGTAATTTCTATATTTTTAAAATAGTCTTATGTCCTATGTTTTTTATATATATGTATCTTATAGATATTATTATAAAATATGATGTAAAAGAAGAGAGAGGAGCAAGTGCTTTAAAATATATGTATTTTATTCCTATACAGATAAGGTTCTTATCGTAAAATAGTTAACAATATAATCTAACACATAGATGCCGGCATCTAGATTTAAAACCACATTAAAACAGTTTATTTGAAATTTATACTTGTTATATTCTATCAGTATTACTGTTGGTTTTGAACTATAACCGTGGTTTTATGAAATCAGCTCTGATTGGCAACATCTGATAAACAACAAAGCATTTCTATTCCTTGACATACATGTATCGTATATTTTGTTTGTTACAATTGTAATTTTCCGGTGCAGATCTAGTTTTACAATATATTAGCTAGATGAGTGTGAATACCACGTGTTTTTACTTAGACATTGATATTCCAGGTCTACAGTGGTTTGTCACAGCGGTAAATGGTAGTAAGTGGATTTATCTGTCATATATACGTGTATAAGCAGATTGTCTCTTGTTATAAAAACCTTGGTATATTGTCCATATTCTGGATCTCCTCCGTTAAAGTTGTGACCGGCCGGTCTTTTGGTGAAGTAGTTCCGTGTGTTCTCCCTTGTTTTCTTTTTGTTTGATAAAAATCCGGGTTCTTCAGGTATTTCCTGATCCAATTGTGGATTTTCTCCTTGTGTCTGTGTAACCCTTGAGCCAGGTGATTGAGGCTGGAGCGGTTACTGGATCCTTGGATAGGAATTACACATATGGAGTCTGTCCCTAGAAAGTGGGATATGGCTCAATGTACCTATCCTAGCCAGCCTCAAAACGAGAAATACCTCTCACCTGCTGGGTTCTGTGTTTAGATATCCTGTGACTGTCAGCAATCTCTACGCGTTTCAGCCTGGGGCCTTTATCAAGATAGTTTTAAACTAAACAATAACTGAATAATGCAGCAGGCAAATATTCGTTCTGAAAAATGTGTCCAAAACAAATTTTTCACTGCTACACGTCTAGTTCTATTACTCTTGTGTTAACGTACAGCTTACTAATACAAAGTGTCTATGTGTGTACTGTAGTACATAATAATGGTACAGAAGATACTTTTAAAAAACATGTATTTTAACTTAAGGCTGAATTATTACTATTGGCTATGGGGATATCATACCACAATTTTGTGATAGGCTCTACTATATATTGAGATCTTCTTTTTGGACACATCTATGATTTTGCTATTAATGTTTTCAAAGATTTTGATGCATGAGCTTATTAAGAGAAAACGTTACAGTCACTTATTAATAATAACTAATATTGACCATCAAATGGCTTACTTTTAATAATTTGCTATATTGACCTATATTGACCAAGTAGGTCAAGAACTGATTGATGCATTTGCCCTGATATTTTTTTAAAGAAAGAGTAAACACATTGAGGATGTTTCATAGATTGCTTAAAAACATATAGTAAAATAACCCTACTATTTTTTTCTGTAATTTAATTCTGAGAATTGGAAGTGCACATGGCAATCATTACAAGCCCAACCCTCCCATATATCTGTTGCTAATTGGCCTCCCCAGAGTTTTTCAGATAACAAACTGAAAACAATGTATGTGTTGTATAAAATAACAGTGGCTAGCTTTGCCTACTCTAGTAAAAAGTCCCAATTGGCTCCTCAAAATAAGATAACTGGTTGGTGGAATTTGGAATTGCAGAAAACAATATGTTCTAAAAGACATTCACACTCTGCTGATATGTTAAAGGGATAGTAAAGTCCAAATTAAACTTTCATGATTCAGATAGGGCATCCAATTTTAAACAACTTTCTAATTTACTTGTATCATCAAATTTGCTTTGTTCTCTTATTATTCTTAGGTGAAAGCTAAACCTAGGTAGGCTCATATGCTAATTTTTAAGCCTTGAAGGCTGCCTCTTATCTGAATGCAGTTGAAAGTTTTTGTGCTCATGCATGTGGAGTTATTTAAGAGTCAGCACTAATTGCCTAAAATGCATACATGATTAAGAGCCTGTTTAGGCTTGAAACGTCGTAATTTCTACTCAGGACCCTATATGAAATAAAGGTCTTTTAAAGAAATTGGAGGCTGGAATATTCTTTATACTTGGATTGACTGGGACCAGGCAAGTCCTTTATTCCGTGCCCCACTACAAGCAGAGAAGGTGTGCTGTTTTTCTAACCTTTTGGTGATCTAAAATGCAAGTCTGTCAAAAGATCTGAGATAAGCTTAGATACAAGGTAATTACAAAGGTAAACATTTTGAAATTATATTATGCTAGGGATGTGCATTTGGATAATCTGAATTCGGAAGAAGGCCGCCTCTCACGGCATTTGGCTCTTTTTGGAGCCAGATTCCTTCTTATAAAAGTGCAACACACTAACATTTGGATTTATACTATGACACAAATAACTATTTATTTTTTTTGTTTTGTTATATACAGTATATAAAAAAAAATTACATTCATTTTAATAGAATTTAATACACCATGGATTGAGAAAACAAAAAGTTAGTATACGAAAAGTTAGCTAGTAGAGCTATCTAACGGCTAGATTACAAGTTTTGCGTTATGAGTGGAAAAGCAGCGTTATGGGTTATAACGCTGCTTTTTCACTACCGCTGCTATTACGAGTCTTGTCAAAAAAGCTGTACCGCACACTTTTTTGGCCGAAACGCAAATTAACTTACGCAATTTTGTGTAAAGTAATTTTTTAATGGGGACTTCCATAGCGCCGATATTACAAGCTTTTTCTGGGAGGCCAAAAAGTGAGCGGTACAGCCTATACCGCAAGTTTCGTAACACAATCTAAAGTCAGTAGTTATGAGTTTTACGCTACAAAGCTGTAACATAAAACATAACTAAAATGCTAAAAAGTACACTAACACCCATAAGCTACCTATTAAACCTCTAAACCAAGGCCCTCCCGCATTGCAAACACTAAAATAAAATTATTAACCACTAATCTGCCTCTCCCGACATCGCTGCCACTTTAATAAACATATTAACCCTTAAACCGCCGTACCTCCACATCGCAAACACTAGTTAAATATTATGAACCCCTAATCTGCCGCCCCTAACATCGCCGCCACCTACCTACATTTATTAACCCCTATTCTGCCGCTCCGGACATCGCCGCCACTATAATAAACATATTAACCCCTAAACCGCCTCCCACCTCGCAAACTCTAGTTAAATATTATTAGCCCTTAATCTGCCACCCCTAACATTGCCGCCACCTACCTATATTTATTACCCCTAATCTGCCGCCCCCAATGTCACCGCCACTATACTAAATTTATTACCCCTAAACTTAAGTCTAACGCTAACACCCCCTAACAAATATAATTAAAATAAATCTAAATAAAACCTACTATCATTACCTAAATTATTCCTATTTAAAAACTAATACTTACCTGTAAAATAAACCCTAAGCTAGCTACAATATAACTAATAGTTACATTGTAGCTTGCTTAAGGTTTATTATTATTTTACAGGCAAGTTTGTATTTATTTTAACTAGGTAGAATAGTTACTAAATAGTTATTAACTATTTACTAACAACCTAGCTAAAAAAATACAAATTTACATGTAAAATAAAACCTAACCTGTCTTACACTAACACCTAACCTTACACTACAATTAAATAAACTACCTAAATTAAATACAATTACCTAAATTACAAAAAAAACCCACTAAATTACACAAAATAAAAAAAGAAATGATCAGATATTTAAACTAATTACACCTAATCTAATAGCCCTATCAAAATAAAAAAGCCCCCCCAAAATAAAAAAAACCCTAGCCTAAACTAAACTACCAATAGTCCTTAAAAGGGCCTTTTGCAGGGCATTGCCCTAAAGAAATCAGCTTCTTTTACCTGTAAAAAAATACAAACAACCCCCCCAACAGTAAAACCCACCACCCACACAACCAACCCCCCAAATAAAATCCTAACTAAAAAAACCTAAGCTCCCCATTGCCCTGAAAAGGGCATTTGGATGGGCATTGCCCTAAAAAGGGCATTTAGCTCTTTTTCTATTGCCCAAACCCTAATCTAAAACTAAAACCCACCCAATAAACCCTTAAAAAAAAACTAACACTAACCCCTGAAGATCCACTTACAGTTTTGAAGACCGGACATCCATCCTTAACAAAGCCGGGAGATCTTCATCCAAGCGGCAAGATGTGTCCTCAACGAAGCCGGGAGAAGGTCTTCACCCAAGCCGGCAGAAGTGGTCCTCCAGATGGGGCAATAGTCTTCATCCAGACGGCATCTTCTATCTTTCATCCATCTGGCGCGGAGGCAGCTCCATCTTCAAGACATCCGGTGAGGAGCATCCTCTTCCATCGAAGTCTTCTGTCCAGAATGAAGGTTCCTTTAAATGACGTCATCTAAGAGGGTGTCCCCCTGATATTTCGGATTGGGCTGATAGAATTTCTATCAGCCAATCGGAATTAAAGGTGGAAAAAATCCTATGGGCTGATGCAATCATGCCAATAGGATTGAGCTTGAGTTCTATTGGCTGATGGGAACAGCCCATAGAATGCAAGCTCAATCCTATTAGCTGATTGGATCAGCCATCAGCCAATAGGGATTGGAAGCGCTCAATCCTGCTTTTTTGCAGGTGTTAGACTTTTTTCAGCCGGCTCTCCCCCATTGATGTCTATGGGGAAATCGTGCACGGAGCATGTAACACCAGCTCACCGCGGCTTTCAGCAGCGCTGGTATTGCAGTGCGGTATGGAGCTCAATTTTTGCTCTATGCTCACTTCTTGCCTGATAACGCCGGGTTTTTTATAAACCTGTAATACCAGCGCTATAGGGAAGTGAGCAGTGACAATAAAGTGCAAGTTAGCACCGCACCCCTCATAACGCAAAACTCGTAATCTAGCCATATATTAATTAAATTCTTATTGATCCTTAAAATAGAAAAAGGTTTAAAAGAAAAGAAAGAGAAAACAAATATAAAAATGGTTATTTCAAGTCGCTTTAACATAGAGACATATACATGTCTAATTATGTCTATGTATGTATATGTATGTATATATATATATATATATATATATATGTGTGTGTGTGTGTGTGTATATATTTGTTGTATTTGAGTATTTAATATGTATTTACAGACTTATATACACATATTAGCACATAAATACATATGGTATACATATATAGACATTTACAGGTATTTAAAGTGCATTGGAGCCCTTTGCAGTCAAATAGATAAAAAACATGCATTATCATATTTAGTGCAATAGTCATATATATATCTGTTTATATCTATACCCCTCTGTCTCTCTCTCTTAATATATATATATATATATATATATATAGTATATATTATATATATATATATTGGTATAGATATATATTTTACCAAAAAAAACATATATATATATATATATATATATATTTATATATATATATATATGTGTGTGTATTTATGAATACATAGAACGTATTCTTCTATGGTGAAGAACATTGGAATGTGATAATATTAATTTTCCATGTCGGGTTAGCGCACTTGGAAAATTAAATACAGTAGCGGTTTGTGCGGCTTGTTAGGGTTTAGGTTTTTTTCCCCCCATTTTTCACTCTCCATTGAACTCTATGGGGAAATATGTTAACGCAGTTGCGATATTCCAAGTTCAGTTTTTTGCACGCATTAGGTTAGCACTTGTGCGAAAACCTTTTGTTACTTTTAACTTGTAATACCCACACTCCCTGATGTGCTCAAAAAGCCCACATCGTAATCTAGCCCATAATAGGCTTCTAATGGGTAAACAGTATTCATGTCAGATATCATTTGAATATTAATGTCAATGGTGAACAAATAATGGAATTCTTCAAAAGCTCTGTGATATACTATTTTAATGAAAGTGAAGTATAATACAGTTCATACATACACACATGTATACATACATATATATATATATATATACAAGTATATATATATATATATATATATATATATATACACACACGCATACACATACATCTTTGATCTATTATCATATAACATATCCTTTTAATTCTTTCACAAAATCATTACATTTTTAATTATAAACCTTTGTTTTATAAATATTACGTCTAACTATAACTTAAAACTTTTATTTCAACAGCATGTTCATGTGTTTTGTTATGCAAACTGACAAGCGATAAAGGTTTATTTCAGGTCTCAAAAAGAACTTAATTTTACAGCACTATTTTGAATCCCCCTTGAGCACAACATAACTTCAGTTGCCTCAAACGATCAAGATTATTTCAACTTTGAGCAAAAAATCTGACCCACGCAAACAGCGCAATGAACCCCTTTTATGCTCATGTGCAACTGTATAGATCGCCACTCGTAATGTAGTCCTAAATAAATGCTAGATAGAATGATGCATTTAAAGGGAAGATTAGTCCTGAGATGACATGTAGATATATTTTTTTAAAGTTTCATTAGTTTGATTAAATATTGATAAAATAAGTGTAAACTTTTAGTGTCTGTAAAGAAATTGGTGCTGCTTGTAAGATTAATTGAACATTACATATTTTTATGTTAAATTTTTTGCTAATGAAGAGATTGTTCTTTGAGATCTTTTAATACATTTGCTGTGGAAGATTGTGCTGTGAGTCAAGACTCAAGAGTGAGGGCAGCTGAATGACTAAATTTGTCCCCTTTGTGAATAGCCACCCATTGGTTTAAATATATCACTACATGTGATTAAATTAAGTGGGTTTGGTGCTACCATAATCCCCAAAAGCATACGCTATCGCGGTGCACCAACTTTTGTTTTACAGAAATATCTGCCAATCAAGCTTTGATACAGAGGCCTCTAGTTATCAAGGTCTGTCGGGACCTGATCCGACAGTGCTGATCAGGTCCGACAGACCTTGCTGAAATACGGCGAGCAATACGCTCGCCGTATTCAGCAATTGCACCAGCTGCTCACAAAGCTCGCTGGTGCAACGGCGCCCCCTGCAGACTTTGCGGCCAATAGGCTGCCAGCAGGGGGATGTCAATCAACCCGATCGGACTCCATGGGATTGATTTCCGGCGATGAGCCAGGCGGGACAGGGTTTACTGGAGCAGCGGTCTTTGTGAACGCTGCTTTCCTAACTTCTGTTTCTGGCGAGCCTGCAACACTGGGCATCAAGCTCCATTCGGAGCGTGATACATATGCCCCAGAATTTGGAAGGTGAAGAGCAACCTAGCATCTTTTGGGAGAAATATCCATTTCCAGAGATGATTGTGGTTAATCATTTCCTATTTCTTAAGTTAACTTTTAATTGAATTTGACATTTTTTCATCCAATTATGAGTCTTCTATTTCAGGCTCGCTGGAAACAAGAGTATAAAGCATTGACTCTAAAGACCCGCTGCTCCATAACTTGTCCGCCGGCTCTGAGGCCGTGGACAGAAATCAACTTGATCGAATACAATCCGGGGTTGATTGACACCCCCTGCTAGCAGCCGATTGGCCGCAAATCTGCAGGGGGAAAGCATTGCACCAGCAGTTTACAAGAACCGCTGGTGCAATGATAAATGCTGACAGCGTACTGCTGTCGGCATTTCTCGATGTGCAGCTGACATGAGTACGCTACATTGTATCATGTACGCTTGCACTATAATAAATATACCCCTCTGTTATCATAACATGATTTGAAGAACTAATTTTCAGTTATGTTTTCTGAGGCAGGGAGGGACATTATTCAATAAAAAACATCTTATTTTCTTTATAAAAGAGGTTAAAAAGATACTTAAATGAAACATGATAAAAAATATATATCAGCAGTCATCTAATTACTTTCAAAGATTAAATTATATTTAAAGTTTAATATTTTCTTCTATCATGTGAAAAATGAATCCTTATTCCTTTTTTTCTCACGTATTCAGTCTTTTACAGAATCAAATGTCAAAAGCTAAGACATGCTTTAAAATGTCAGGCTTATCGAATCAATTAATACTAATTTTTTTGTTACTGGGATATGGATGGCAAAATTAAATTTTTATAATTTACAGTAGATAGAGTGTACAAAAAAAAGACATTCCCATGTACTTCTATTATTAAATTTACTTCAATCTATTAGCATTCTTTGAGGAACTATAGCTGCAGCATGAAGCATATCTAGATCATGATGTATACACATGAATGCTTCTGAGCCTATTTCAGTATGCTGTTATGGAAATTTTTTAATTGCATGCTCTTAATTTTGGAACTTCAATTATGTCTCTTTAAATTTCAGTCAGCTGGTATTTATTTATATTCAGTATGAATATCATATTTATCTATACTATAATTGCGTTTGTAATGTCCGTCGCCGTCGGCAGTTTCGCACCCATCCTCAATGGAATGTTGGCAGCACGAAGAAAAAAATCCACCGAAATACAATATGATTTATTGAGCAAAAAGTTATATGTCATTTTTATTAATTCCCATTGGATGACTTGTTTTTAATATAAAAATACTAAAAACTTCTCTCTTTGGCAACAATGTGAGTCTATATCCTCCTAGGGGACTTTGCATGTATTTAAATCCCATAAATAAACTTTTATCCTGTCATCATGCATGTAGAGGTGTTTGGCTATTGGTTTCAGTAGTGTGTCTTAAATTGCTAACAAGTGTACCCTTATTTTATCTTTGGACATTTGTTTCATGCCTAGTTATGAAGAAACATTTGTGTGAATCCTTGTTGCCATTTTGTTGTTTGTCCACTCTAGTGAGCTTTTTTGCTGCCCAAATGTAAAGCCTATTATAAGTCAAATTTCAGAGAGTGGCCCACACAAATTATAAATAAAAATTTTTCAACAGAATCACAATAAATTATTAATATATTTATAATTAATGGCAAAAAAGATAGGTGCAGCAAAAACTGTAAATATGTCTAATTTTTGCTTAGATTTTAGTAAATATTATTGAAAATGGTTAAGTGACTACTGCTGTTACTGTGGTAATCTTACTAAATTATCATCAGGGGTAGCCACATGTGAAATAGGGGCCCACACAGGCTTTTTGAATTCATAATATAGATTTTTTTTAAAGAGAGAGACTTGTCTACTAGAAAATAAACTTTATTAGGGGTCTATAGACATACCAATTTTTTTTTATTGCAAATATAATGACCTATTTTCAATCAACTCCCCATGTGTTTTTTTTACTTCATTTTTAAAACATCTGCTGTGTGGTACTGCTTCAAGACGACCACCATTTGAAAGAGCAGGATGGTTTTCTTTCAAATGAAGGGTCTTGGAGTTTTATATCTGCTATGGAAGCTAAAATTGAATGGTTTGAAAAACCTCCCCCATCCAGCTCACTAGCAGCTACACTAAACTTCCTGGTTCTGCCCCCTTTGCGATGTCACCACGTGCACATTTTACCAAATTTGATTATTTTCTTTTAATTCTGTTAGCCCCTTTCTCTGTAATGTTGTCATATTATTTCCTATATAGGGATTTTGTTTAGTTCTTGGCACTAAGTCTATCAGCTCTGCTTTCTTTTGAAATATATTCACAAATTGACAACTGCTTTTTATAGGGTACAACAATTATTACCTGAATTCGACCACAAAATTCTTGATTACGTTTCTGTGGAAAAATATAAACAACATACTCTACCGTATTCAAGTGAATTAAGATATTACAATGATCTATATATTATAATTTGTGCACTTCAAGATTGCCAAACTAAGAATAAAAAACAAATTAGATTAGATTAGATTTGTTTTATTGTCATTGTACAAAGTAAGAAAACAGAGACAACGAAATTATAATTGAAAATCTAACCAATCCCATACACAGATAGCACTATAATGGTAAGACTAATAGATAACAAAAATTCAAGTGAATTGTGCAAAAAATTTCTATACCGCAAAAATAAATACAATGCGAGTGTAATAAAGTGCAAGTGCGAAAAAAATCAGTTCCATACAAAGGAGTATATATATGTGTAAAAAAAAATACAATATAAAAATTAGTCATCTTGCACACATATGTGTATATTTGCATTATGTATATAATGTGAATCGTGAGTGTTTTATATAAATCACATGTGTATTTTATATTATATGTGTTATGTGAATAAAAAGTGAAGTGAAAAAGAACCATTAACAGGATAATCAATAGATTAAATTAAAACCATTAATTTAGCACTTTCTTCATTATAAAATAATAAAATCTAATCATAAGAAGGATAAAAAGATAAAAAGTTAAAAAAAACTATGAGCATAAGAGAGATTTTTAAAAGTTATTATTTTAGCAGGGTAATGGCTCTTGGAAAGAAACTATTCCGAAACCTAGCAGTTTTTCATTTTAAACTTCTGTAACGTCTCCCAGATGGTAAAAGGGCAAATAGTGTCAGGGTTTTTTCCTGACTTGTTTGCCATGTGCTGCTGGCAGCCATTTAACTCACCTCTCATCCTGACTTGGTGCATTGTGGGGGATGCTGCTCACTTCCTGCACTTCCTTTTATGGCCAGACTGGTGTACATCATCCATGTGAGACAGGATGCAGTC
Organism: Bombina bombina; assembly: GCF_027579735.1. NCBI lineage: Eukaryota > Metazoa > Chordata > Amphibia > Anura > Bombinatoridae > Bombina > Bombina bombina. Next base: position 184,106,563 of record NC_069504.1, read on the forward strand.
TGAGAATTGTGATGTCATCACTTATTATTTAAAGGGCCTCTGTTCAGTATGTTTTGTCCTTGCGTTGTCTCAGACCTGTTTGTGAGAGCTCCTGTGTATTACCTGGCTGTCTGACATCCTTCCTGGTTCCTGATCCCTGGCTTGTTCCTGACTCTGCTGTTCTGATTCCGGCTCGTCTGACTACTTGCTTTGGCTCCTGACTCGGCTTGTCTGACTACCAGCTCTGGTTTTGATTCCTGGCTTGTTATTTGACTTGTGGACTTTTTATTATTTTTTGCTATTAATAAAGGTGTGATTATTTTTGCACTTCTCATCTCAGTCTGATTCCTGGCACCCTGACAAATAGTCTGTTGCTAACATGAAAGGGATCATGAATAATTCGATAGGCCTTTAAAAGGCTACATCTGCTTTGAAGATCTTCGATGGAAGGTAACTGAGCACCTAAAATATACTGGGCGGTTTTAACTACCCGTTGCAGAGCTTTGCGATCAGAATTAGTACAGTTTCCATACCATACTGTGATACAGTTAGTGAGAATACTCTCAATAGTACAACGATAAAAATTAATTAAAATCTGAGTAGATAAATTAACTTTTTTCAGTGATCTTAAAAAATAGAGACGTTGTTGTGCTTTTTTCACTAAAGTTGAGGTATTCAAAGACCAAGTCAAATCCTCAGAGATGTATGTGCCCAGAAACTTGAAACTTGATACACGTTCAACCTCAGTTCCATTTATATAAATGGGCAAATGTAAACATCGATTGGATTTCCTAAAATCAATAATGATTTCTTTAGTTTTTTTTGCATTTAGGTCCAGGTTATTTTCAGCACACCAAGTAGCCAGATGCCTTATTTCTTCTCTATAAGCTGATTCATCGTTGTTACTGATCTGGCCTATCACAGTGGTGTCATCAGCAAACTTGATGATACTATTGGATTCATACTTAGGCAAACAGTCATGAGTGAAAAGAGAGTATAGCAGTGGACTCAATACACACCCTTGTGGAACACCAGTATTAAGGGTCAGAGTAGATGAGATGTGATTACCGATTTTTACCGATTGCGGTCTATTTGTCAAGAAGTCCAGGATCCAGTTGAATAATAAAGTATTAATGCCAAGATCATGGAGTTTGGCAACCAGCTTAGTAGGAACAACTGTGTTAAATGCCGAACTAAAATCAATAAACAACATTCTAACATAGGTGTTATTGTGATCTAAATGAGTGAGGGCAAAATGCAGAGCTGACGAGATAGCATCTTCTGTTGACCTATTTTGGTGATACGCATATTGGTTAGGATCCAATGCAGGTGGTAGGCAAGTTTTAAAATAGGCCATGACCAGCCTCTCGAAACATTTCATAAAGACTGAAGTAAGTGCAATGGGGCAAAAGTCATTAAAACAAACTGCTGCTGATTGTTTAGGCACAGGAATGATGATGGTTTCCTTAAAGCATGTAGGAACGGTTGTTTGAGTCAGAGACAGATTAAAAATATCAGCATTACTGTAGCCAATACTCCAGCACAGGATCTTAACACATGTCCAGGAATATCATCAGGACCGGCTGCTTTATGTACATATAAATAAACATATAGGAGTCGATTTATGAAGCAGCGGATGCTGCTTTCGACCCACTCCGCTTCTGGTCCACCTGAAGCCGAAGTTAAAGTGTCAGTAAACCTAAAAAATAATGTTATATAATTCTGCACATAGTGCAGAATTATATAACATTATATTAGTGTTATCGTTATAAAACCTTATATTCCCTTTTAATTTTTTTAAAATATGACAGTTTTTCAGACCCGCTCTCTGTGCTCTTCTGAGCGGGTCTGTTTTTATTACATAGCGCATCGGGCAAGCTGTATAGTCACAGCCCGGCCCGACTGCGCCATAACACTAAGTGCAGCTCGCTCCTGCTGTCAGACAGAGCATTGACCACTGGCTTGCTGAAAACGAATAGTATTGTCTTGTGTCAATGTGGACAAAGGCTGTGCAGTGCGATTATAGTAATGTCTTTGTTTAGCTTGTTTAGCTTTTAGCACGCACACATTTTTGATCAACTACCTGAGGCTGCAGTTGTTCACCAGTTGTAGGCAGGATAGAACGTAGACGTCTACTCATGAGCAATTGTGAGGGAGACTTGAATCCATCCACAGGGGTATTCCTGTGCTCCAGCAGGCTGAGGTACGGGTCCTTTCCATCAGCTTTTGCTTTGTTTAGTATAGTCTTTGCTGTTTGCACTGTCTTTTCTGCAAGACCATTGCTTTGTGGATGGTGGGGGCTGGACATTACATGTGCAAAGTCCAAATGAACTGCAAAGTTTTCGAAGTCACCTGATTTATATTGCGGACCATTATCTGAAATTACCTTTTCAGGTATACCATGTCTTGCAAATATAGCCTTTAGCTTGCGGATTATGGTTGCTGATGTGGTTGAGTGGAGTCTTTCCAATTCAAAAAATCTGCTATAGTAATCAACAGTGATTAAGTAGTCCTGACCATTCCACATAAAAAGATATGTTGCAATGATTTGCCATGGACGCTCTGGAATCTGATAAGAGATCATGGGCTCTTTAGGGTTAGACTTTCGGCGTTCTAGGCAGGTAGGACATTTTTCGACCATATGCTCAATTTGTTTGTTCATTCCTGGCCAACTACTTACTCCTCTCAATTCCCATAAGCCCAGTGTGTATACACTCTAGCATATTTGGCCTTAGCACACCTGGGACAATGATTTTCTCGCCTTTGAATAGGATCCCTTCAATCTCTGAAATTTCATCTCTGTGATTCCAGTATTCAACAAGGCTGGAAGGACATCTTTTCCTTACGTTAGGCCACCCAGATTTGATTATGTTTTTCAGCATAATGAGTTGAGGATCCTGTCCTGTAGCTGTTCAAATGTCAGTCAGTTTCCTGTCACTAATAGGGAGATTGGTTATGACTGTGTGAATCTGTGCATCCATTCCTTCATTCAGTGATTCAAGTCTGTATGGTATTGATTTTATCAAATGCTTTTTCGTGAGTTTTGTCCCATACAAACTCATTTGTCTGTTTCAGAAGCTGCCTCAATGGCGCATTAATCTCAGATAAGTTTGGTGCGAACTTGGACAGATAATTAACCATACCTAGGATGGTCTCCAGCTCTGACTTGTTCTTGGGAGGACGCATATCTTTTATGGCATTGATCTTCTCTGGATCAGGTTTGATGCCTTCACGTGTTAGCTTGTGCCCAAAATAACTGACCTCTGAGACACTTATCACACTTTTCTCTTTGTTAAGGTGTACTCCTTTTTCAGAGGTTCTCTTGAATATGGCGTGCAAGTTTGCATCATGTTCCTCTTTTGTTTTTCCAAACACGAGTATGTCGTCAACAATGGCTGTTACCCCCTCAAGCCCTTCATAAGTCTCATCAATCGTTCTCTGAAATTCGTCTTGAGCTGAAATCAGTCCAAAGGGTAAACGGAGAAATCTGTATCTTCCGTCCACTGTATTAAATGTTGTTAGCTTGGATGATTCTTTTGAGAGTTTGATCGCCCAGTATCCAGATTTTGAATCCAGTACACTGAAGAATTGTGCTCCAGCAAGTTTTGGGGTGATGTCATCCAAAGTTGGAAGAGGGTAATGTGGCCTCTTGATTGCTTTATTCAAGTCTCTGGGATATAAACAAACCCTGAGTTTTCCAGTGCAGGGTTTTTCCACAACTACCAGGGCATTGACCCAGTCAGTGGGTTCAAGCACTTTCACAATAATCCCTGATTTTTCCATATTGTCTAGCTCCTCCTTGAGGTGACTATGCAGCATGAATGGAATTCTCCTGGGTGGGTATACAACAGGGACGGCTGTGGGTTGTAGGTGTATAGTGCATTCACCTGGAAACTGTCCAATGTCTTGAGAAACATCAGAAAATTCCTGTATTATAACAAAGGGTTTATATACATCTGTGCACACTGAGAAGACAAGCTTAATTAAACCCATGGGGCATATTTATCAAGCTCCGAATGGAGCTTGATGCCCCGTGTTTCTGGCGATCCTGCAGGCTCGCAAGAAACAGCAGTTATGAAGCAACGGTCACAAAGACCGCTGCTCCATAACCTGTCCGCCTGCTCTGAGCAGGCGGACAGACATCGCCGGAAATCAACCCAATCGAGTACGATCGGGTTGATTGATACCCCCTGCTGGCGGCCTATTGGCCGCGAGTCTGCAGGGGGCGGCGTTGCATCAGCAGCTCTTGTGAGCTGCTGGTGCAATGCTGAATACGGTGAGCGTATTGCTTGCCGTATTCAGCGAGGTCTGGCGGACCTGATCCACAGTGTCCGATCAGGTCCGCCAGACCTTGATAAATATGCCCCCATGTCTAGACATGCTCTCAAACCAAGTATAGGTGGGGCGTGTGTGTTGACAATATAGAATTCAAGCACAGTTTTAGTGTCTTTGTATTTACATTTTAACTGACAGGTCCCTTTAACATCAAGTGGCTCACCACCATAGCCTGTAAGACGGCGTGCTGTGGGCTTCAGTGCTATAGTGCTGAAGAGATTTTTAAATCTGTTGGTAGGAATTATATATACCTGAGCACCAGTATCTAATTTAAATTTTACTTTATCTGCTTGTGCACCTAACTCAATTTCTGCGAAAGCCTGTTCTCATTCTTTGTCTTTGTGCTCTTTGTTGACTACATCAATAAACAGTTCATCCAACACTTCAATATTTGTGTTTTGAACTGTATGTACAGTTTTATGTGTATCTGGCGGCCTTGACTTACATGCCTTTTGCAAAGTGGTTAAATTTATTGCATATTTTGCACTGACGTCCTTTTGCAGGCACGTGTCTTCCTGGCTGTGTTGAAGAGCACAATGACTGCATAGCCTGTCTTTAGTGATGCTTCTGTCACTTCCTTTCACAGTTGTCCAATGCTTTTGCTTGGCTGATGCTGTATTTTTTACTAAACACTGCATGAGCTGACTGGCTCCGGGTTGCCATTGCACATGAGTTTATTGTCTTATGCTGCTCTTGTGCAATTTCGTGTGACCGCGCTATATCAATAGCTTTTTCAAGTGTCAGATCAGCACCCTGATTAAGTAATTTCTCTTTGACTTTTGGAGAATTTGTGGCAAAAACAATGCGGTCTCGTACCATCTCATCACTGTTAACATATCCACAGTCTTTTACTAGCAATTTAAGTTCTGTTACAAAATGTTCAAATGTCTCATGTTCCCCCTGCATTTTTTCATGAAACTTGTATCTTGCAAAGATTGGATTAGCTTTGGGCATAACATATTCCTCAACTTTGTCATAATAAGACTTCAACTTTTTAGACTCCTCAAATGTTAATGTCCAAGTATTATAAACATCTCTACCTTTTTCACCTTCCCAGAGAAGCAAGTAGCTACACAAGGTTTCCTCAGGCTTGCCACAGAGAGGGCCAGAGAATATGAGCTGTGCATGCTGGCGAAATCTCCTCCATGCATCTGGTAAATTTTTTGAGTCCCAATCCATCTGTGGCATAGGCACACCTGATAAATCCACTTTGCAGAAAGAAACCAGCTTCTGACACCATGTATTGTTCTTGTGTAGTCACTCAAATTAGTGTCTTACCAAGGAATAGCTCAGAGAACACAGATCTGCATCTAGTCCCTAACTGTTTATTATCCGAACTGAACTTGTTACCATATATGGTAGAAACACCAACAGCCAATCAAGGGCGCGATCCGATATACGGCGCAGGTTTCGGCGCAAGCGTGGAAACCTGCGCCGCCCGTAGTTTCAGTTCGCAACTCGAGCTATCCCATATACGGCGCCATCAGAGGCTAAAGTCCCGTAAGTCTCACAAACCAGCGATGTCCAGAAATCTGAGTAAGTACAAATTTCTGGAGTCGCCAGTGACTTAGTTATTAAATCACCTGTACTGTCTAACACGCCTCCCAAACATAGCCCGACACGTATACCCCTCTATCCGCTATCCCCCCTCACTCTCCTAATAATAATAATAATAAATGTTTTAACCCCTAAACCGCCGCTCCCGGACCCCGCCGCACCTAATAAAGTTATTAACCCCTAAACCGCCGTTCCCGGACACAGCCACCACCTACATTATCTATATTACCCCCTAATGTGAGCCCCCTACACCGCCGCGACCTATTTTATCTATATTACCCCCTAATGTGAGCCCCTTACACCGCCGCCATCTATATTACCTACCCCCTAATGTGAGCCCCTTACACCGCCGCCATCTATATTACCTACCCCCTATTGTGAGCCCCTTACACCGCCGCCATCTATATTACCTACCCCCTAATGTGAGCTCCTACCCCGCCGCCAGCTATATTAAAATTATTAACCCCTAATTTCCCCCTACACTGCCGCCAGCTATATTAAATTAATTAACCCCTAATTTAATCCCCCTACACCGCCGCCAGCTATATTAAATTAATTAACCCCTAATCTAATCCCCCTACACCGCCGCCAGCTATATTAAATACATTAACCCCTAATCTAATCCCCCTAAAGTAATCACCTCTATTACCAGCCCTTAAAAGGGCCTTTTGCGTGACATTGCCCCAAAGTAACAGCTCTATTGCCAGCCCTTAAAAGGGCTTTTTGCGGGGCATGCCCCAAAGAAATCAGCTCTTTTACCAGCCCTAATCTAATCCCCCTACACCGCCGCCAGCTATATTAACTATATTAACCCTAATTATATTAGGGTTAATTTAGTTAATATAGTTATTATATTATATATATTAACTATATTAACCATAATTATATTATGGTTAATATAGTTAATATCGTTATTATATTATAGATATATCAAGAATAATAACCCTATCTAACTCTAACATCCCTAACTAAATTCTTATTAAAATAAATCTAATTAATATTAATATTATTAATTAAAATATTCCTATTTAAATCTAAATACTTACCTATAAAATAAACCCTAAGATAGCTACAATGTAATTAATAATTACATTGTAGCTATTTTAGGGTTTATATTTATTTTACAGGTAACTTGGTATTTATTTTAACTAGGTACAATAGCTATTAAATAGTTAATAACTCTTTAATAGCTACCTAGTTAAAATAATTACCAATTTACCTGTAAAATAAAACCTAACCTAAGTTACAAATAAACCTACACTATCAATAAATTAAATAAACTACAAATATCTAAACTAAACTACAATTAAATACACTAAACTAAATTATAAAAACAAACAAACACTAAATTACAAAAAATAAAAAAAGATTACAAGAATTTTAAGCTAATTACACCTATTCTAAGCCCCCTAATAAAATATCAAAGCCCCCCAAAATTAAAAAATTTCCCTACCCTAATCTAAATTACAAAAGTTAACAGCTCTATTACCAGCCCTTAAAAGGGCCTTTTGTGGGGCATGCCCCAAAGAATTCAGCTCTTTTGCCTGTAAAAAACAACAACACCCCCCCATTACAACCCACCACCCACATAAGCCTATTCTAACCCACCCAATCCCCCCTTAAAAAAAACTAAGTCTAACCCCCAAGTGCTCCTTACCTGTCCTGAAGACCGGCGGTGAAGGTCCTGTTCCAGGCGGAGATGTCTTCTTCCATGCGGCGACCTCTTCTTCTTCCAGGATCCAGCCGGCGCAGAGGAGTTGAAGACCGATGACCACGGAGCTGAAGACCGTCCATCTGGAACTGAAGACCTGCAATGCTGGAACTGAAGATCGGTGACGCTGGAAACGAAGACCTCTGGAACTGAAGACCGGAGCCGGAACGTGGAGGATCCTCTTCATACGATCGCCGCCGTACACTCAATAGGAATTCAAGGGACGCCATTTTTAATTGCGTACCTTGAATTCCTATTGGCTGATTTGAGCCTTCAAATTCAAATCAGCCAATCGGATGCGAGCTACTTTAATTCTATTGGCTGATTTGAATAGCCAATAGAATAAGAGCAACTGTAATTCTATTGGCTATTCTAATCAGCCTGGAACAGGACCTTCACCGCCGGTCTTCAGGAAAGGTAAGGAGAACTTGGGGGTTAGACTTAAGTTTTTTTAAGGGGGGATTGGGTGGGTTAGAATAGGGGTATGTGGGTGGTGGGTTGTAATGGGGGGGTGTTGTTGTTTTTTACAGACAAAAGAGCTGAATTCTTTGGGGCATGCCCCACAAAAGGCCCTTTTAAGGGCTGGTAATAGAGCTGTTAACTTTTGTAATTTAGATTAGGGTAGGAATTTTTTTTTATTTTGGGGGCTTTGTTATTTTATTAGGGGGCTTAGAATAGGTGTAATTAGCTTAAAATTCTTGTAATCTTTTTTTATTTTTTGTAATTTAGTGTTTGTTTTTGTAATTTAGTTTAGTGTATTTAATTGTAGTTTAGTTTAGATATTTGTAGTTTATTTAATTTATTGATAGTGTAGGTGTATTTGTAACTTAGGTTAGGTTTCATTTTACAGGTAAATTGGAAATTATTTTAACTAGGTAGCTATTAAAGAGTTATTAACTATTTAATAGCTATTGTACCTAGTTAAAATAAATACCAAGTTACCTGTAAAATAAATATAAACCCTAAAATAGCTACAATGTAATTATTAATTACATTGTAGCTATCTTAGGGTTTATTTTATAGGTAAGTATTTAGATTGAAATAGGAATATTTTAATTAATATATTAATATTAATTAGATTTATTTTAATAAGAATTTAGTAAGGGATGTTAGAGTTAGATAGGGTTATTATACTTAATATATATATATATAATGACGATATTAACTATATTAACCCATATATAATTAGGGTTAATATAGTTAATATATATAATATAATAACTATATTAACTATATTAACCCTAATATAATTAGGGTTAATATAGTTAATATAGGTGGTGGCGGTGTAGGGGGATTAGATTAGGGGTTAATACATGTAATATAGGTGGCGGCGGTATAGGGGGATTAGATTAGGGGTTAATGTATTTAATATAGGTGGCGGCAGTGTAGGGGATTAGATTAGGGGTTAATACATTTGATATAGGTGGCGGTGGTGTAGGGGGATTAGATTTGGGGTTAATACATTTAATATAGGTGGCGGCGGTGTAGGGGGATTAGATTAGGGGGTAATACATTTATTATAGGTGGCGGCGGTGTAGGGGGATTTAGATTAGAGACAAAAGAGCTGTTTACTTTGTGACAATGCCCCGCAAAAAGCCCTTTTAAGGGCTGGTAAAGGAGCTGATTTCTTTGGGGCATGCCCCGCAAAAAGCCCTTTTAAGGGCTGGCAATAGACCTGTTACTTTGGGGCAATGTCACGCAAAAGGCCCTTTTAAGGGCTGGTAATAGAGGTGATTACTTTAGGGGGATTAGATTAGGGGTTAATGTATTTAATATAGCTGGCGGCGTTGTACGGGATTAGATAAGGGGTTAATTAATTTAATATAGCTGGCGGCGGTGTAGGGGGATTAGATTAGGGGCTAATACATTTAATATAGCTGGCGGCGGGGTAGGAGCTCACATTAGGGGGTAGTTTAATGTAGCTGGCGGCGGTGTAAGGGGCTCACATTAGGGGGTAGTTTAATGTAGCTGGCGGCGGGGTAGGAGCTCACATTAGGGGGTATGTAATGTAGCTGGCGACGGTGTAAGGGGATCACATGTAGCTGGTGGCGGGATCCGGGAGCGGCAGTTTAGGGGTTAAATACCTTATTAGGGATCGCGGTTGACAGGTAGATAGACATTGCGCATGCGTTAGGTGTTAGGTTTTATTTAGCAGATCGTGGTTGACAGGTAGATAGACATTGCACATGCGTTAGGTGTTAGGTTTTATTTGGCAGGTAGTTTAGGGAGTTACGGGGTTCCAATAGACAGCGTAAGGCTTACTACGGCTGCATTTTGTGGCGAGGTGAAAATGGAGTAAGATTTCTCCATTTTCACCACGTAAGTCCTTACGCTGTATATTGGATACCAAACTGCGCTGGTTTGTTATACCTGTCTATGGCCCAAAAATCTACGGGCGAAGGCAGAAATATACGAGCGTAACTTCTAGGTTACGCCGTATATAGGATACCAAACCCGCGCAAATTTTGGCGTCGCCGGCTTCTGCGGGCGACGCTGCATATCGGATCGAGGCCCAGCATTCTGTATGCAAATTGACAAACACATCACATGACATGTTAATAACATTACATACACTTCTTGATAATCTACTTGAGTATATTTATCCGGTCTCCTTTGCCAGTCAGAAGATACATGTGAGAATGTGCACTGATTTAAACAATATCTTTATAATATGATACCAATATGCTTTAAACTGTATAATTCAGATACCTTTATGATCCTTTGATCATGCAAATCATGTATCGTTATTTCTAAAATTAGTGTTTCATAATAAGAATGAAGTGTGTCGCACGTTTATAACTCAAACTATTAATACAATTAGGAAAAATAAAATACAAAATGACAGTTAATGATCAATTAAAACAAAAACAGTTGAAGTATTAGTTTAGTAACTTTTTTAAATAATCATTATTGCACTATAACTCCATTGCTATCTAAAATGCAATGCACCCAGTTAAAACTAATTCAATTTGGCCTAAAGATTATGTATATAACAATGTATTTCTGGAAACAAAAAATGTACACACGTACACATACACACCTAGACATATAGACGAACATGCAAAACATGTTTTTTTATTAAGTGACTCATTACATTTTAAAATATATAATTTAACTTAATTTAACTTAAAATTTAAAATAATGTAATTTAATTGTCCCTTTTTCATGAATATCATACATTTCCGTTATTCATTATTTAGTTTAGCATTCAGGAAAATATTAGTTATTTTCTGAAAAATAGGAACATATGTGTTAACTCCAATTCTGGTTATGGAAACTATTAACTAAGCAGATTGTTCTTATGAAGTTAGTGCATAAAAATCACTTCCATGCAATAAATATTTCACATTTTAATTCATGTGTGTTTAAATTGTACTTCATGTGTATTTTCATTTCAGGTCTGAGCAAAATTGTGACTTATGTGCCTCCGAACCTTATATAACTATAACGGATTGGTACTAGCCAATATTTAACATTTTATGAGCTAGGTTACGAGTGGCATGCTTAATGTAGCACACAAGCAATATGGGTTTTGTCACGTCTTTTTGCACACAATGGAAATAACGCTTGTATTAAGAGTTGAAAGTAAACGTTCTCTCGAGCGGCATTACACTCAGGTTAGCATGACTTTAGAGCTTGCGTGAGGGTATGGGAAAAAAAATACTAAACGCAAAATAATTACATGTAAAAGTACAGTTACACTCATATTAACACTATCCGATAAAAATGTATTTAAAAAAAAAATAATTCAAAGTTATAAGGGCTCAAAGAGATATGGTATTTGGATATTTTTACATAGATACACGTCTAAATATAAGTATGAATATATATATTTTAAGTATTTATGCATTTTACTTTATATGTACTGTGCATATTTCATATCCCAATGTTCTTCACTTACATGATAATGCAGAATATATATATATATATATATATATATATATATATATATACAGTATATTTAAAAATAAAAAGTACATTGTTTTCTATGCAAAGAACATAGGAATGTAAAATATGCATAACACACATTGGGGCTCGCAAATTAGGGCTAATGAAGAATTATTATTATTATTATCGGTTATTTGTAGAGCGCCAACAGATTCCGCAGCACTAACAGATTCCGCAGTCCAAAGAATTGCTATCTTCAATGCGCATTATTGAAATATTAAATATAAACTATTAAAAGATATGAATATAAAATATTAAACATTATTATACATACTATAAAAAAATATAAATTTATGTATTCCATGGATTATTTAGAATATTTTACAGTATGTATAATAATTTTAAATAGTTTTTAATAGTTTATATTTAATATTTTAATAATGCACATTATAGATAGCAATTTTTCATGTATGCTAACCCAATCTCGTTAGTCCTAAATTGCAAACCCCAATGTGCATTATGCATATTTTACATTCCTATGTTCTTTACATGTACTTTTTATTTTTGAATATATATTTCTTTATATATTTGATATTGTTAATGTAAATTACATATCTATACCTATATATCTATAGGAATAGATATACAGGTATAGGTATATAAAGAAATATGTATTTATAATTACATTGTTCTGTATTTTTACTCATAAGGTCTTAAAACTCATTTTTTATCGGATAGTGTTAAAAAATGAGTTCTAAGCACTGACCTTTAATATTATACCAGTGAAACAGGTCTCCTTTCTTATAAAGAAAGTTTTGAGTACAATATATATTTTTAATAAAATAAGAACTGGTATTGAGAGAGAGAATATTGTATTAAAATACATTTTTATTATGCAGAAAAATTAGCTTACAGAAGTAATAAAAAATGAAATTAATTTAAAATCCATTATACAGACACACAGAGTTAAATTGTCTATATCAGTTAAGCTTGCTTTAAATAACAATTGTTTACATACCACTCAACATGACTTATCTGCAACCAAACTCCTTATCTTTAGATGCTCTAGAACAACCTTTTGTTTACAACAAGGTGTTTTTATAATGGGTCTTATCAGATGGCGACACATCTAATCACCCTTTCTAGCATCAACATTTTATACATCAACCACGTGGCCTTGAAAACTTGTTATACAAGAGTTAGACATACGCACTTTTAATTATTGAATTATATAAATGAGCATCCATTTTAGGATTTGCTAATACAAGGTTGAATAAACCTCCATTTTAGTTTTAGTACAGAAAATCATATAACATCACTTGTTAATATTTTAATTCCACTAAACACATTTATTTATTTATGCATTGCAGAAGAACACATATGAATATTGCAGGATAACTTTATTTAAGCACATATATGAAAGATTATATAAATCCTTTATTGCAGGATACATTTTGTATATAGTTATTTTAAGTGTCTTTCTAAAAGAATGTATTTCTAACTGATGGCATAGTCTTCATTCGAACATTTTCAAAGCAGTTTTTATTCAGACAAACATACTGCAAACAAACTTTATTGCAAGTTACACTGGTATTTAAAATATTCATAATTCATGTTGGGTTTGTATGGTGTTTTTCCGTTTGCATGCTCCATTGAAGAGTCTATGCGGGAATCCGTTAACGTTCTTGTGACTTCGTAAAATCATTCTTTTTACTTTCAACTTCTAATACGAGCGCAACTCGATGCGTGCAAAAAGCCACTGTCAAGCAAAGTTAACATGAGTGTGCAAATTAATGCTCCACTTATTATCTAGACCTTTATCAGTGCATAAGACTCAATAGCTCTGCTTATATTACAATCAGCATTCATATATTTACACAGCCTTATTCACATTCTATGCATACCTTTACAATATGTGTCCCTATTACTAGTTGTGGAATTCTATTCCATACCTTTGTCTTCTGGACGGTAGCAGATTTGCAAATTACAGAACATTGGTGGCTTGAAAGTTTTTTGCCATTTGACACCCCAATTCATTACTTAAAATAAAATGAACTCTCAGGTTATATTTTACACTTGGTTTAAAATAAGATAGAGAAAAATACACTTTTGTTTCGTTATAAGCCACAATCTCTATGCACATACTCTCAGTTATATTACTCGTTTCTAGCCCGGGTGTCTCCTTTCTTAGTATTTATATAAAATCCTCAAATATGAGGGCAAATATATCAAATTTTATTCAGCATATTAAGATAAAACTCCATCCAGAAAGTTGACGTTGCGGCTTGTAAATTAAACCTTTTTCACGACCACATTATATTGTTTAAATGAAAATTTTCTGCGTTCTATGGCGCCATTCACTAGCTCTGATTAAAAGCTGAATATTTTCATTTAATCAAGATAATGTAGTCTTGAAAAAGGCTTAACTTACAAGCCAAAACATTGACTTTGTGGATAGAGTTTTATCTTACTATGTTGAATAAAATTTGACATTTTTGCACAATAAGACCTGTTTGTGCCCTCATTTTGAGCTTTTTTTTACTGACATTTAAATACACCATGGACAGGCCTAAATACCTGAGATATTTTTACTTAGGTTTAATATCAAACTAGTGTTTTCAGATATAACCTGGTTCTGAATGTAAAGCCACTGCTACCTTTAGAGTTCCTTCAGACTGTTTTTAACCTATTTGCTAATTTTTATCACATAGGAATAGGTAAGCAAAAGTATAATAAGAAAATGCTCTAATTGATTAGAGCATTTTCTTATTCCAATAATCCTTTAAGTAGTACACTATTACAACATATCAGATCTACCAACCTTTTAGTTAAGATAAAGGGTTCTATGTACTAGACAATGAAAGCTGCTTTTAAGCCCTTGCGGGGCAGGTTTCACTCGTGTGAGTCAGCTTACCACAATGTAAGAAGTAGCAGTCATCTTACACTCTCTCCCACCTCAGCTGAGATTTGGAGTTATTGACAGGCCCTTCTTTCACATGATCATTACACACTTGCTTGAAAAGTATAGGGTCCGCTGCCAGTTCATTGTGAAGCTGTGTGGACCAGTTCTCAAGTTGAGAACCTTAAAGGCACGGCTCTTAGTAAATGGGGCAACATGTTTTATTTGATAGTAAGGGTGATTTTTCTCATACTTTTAATACAAAGTGAAAGGATTTCCCTCTATCTGTCTATCTATCTATCTATCTATCTATCTATCTGTCTGTCTGTTTAAGGTCAAAATATTGAAGCTTTTGAAGGCCTTTATAACCTCATGGTTACCTGAGAGAGCTGCACCAAAATCCTAACTCTAACAATTAACTGAAATAAATTAATCCAAACCCTATCACTAAACTCTAACCTAACGCTTAAACCAATCCCCAACCTTAACTTAACCCTAATCCTGTGTTAAATGTTAAATTATTAACCAAAATCTAACTTACCTATGGCTATGCTGGTAATGAGGAAGTGACAAAAGTTTAGTCAACCACATGTTGCAAATATATAATGTACATATAATCTTTCTGTCTTTCCATTGGTCTATCTATCTATCTATCTATCTATCTATCTATCTATCTATCTATCTATCTATCTATCATCATCTATCTATCATCTATCTATCTATCTATCTATCTATCTATCTATCTATATATCATCTATCTATTTTTCTTTGTCTATTATGTATCTGTTTATATATCCACTCATCTAGAAATTAATACAATTTGATTGCTCTTTAGGAAACTATGCTATATTTATGTATTGTGAACTCTTGCATTACGTAAAGGTAAAACCAAATTTGCAATGCAATTTGGCTTGAATAGTAATGCAAATATTTATAGACTTTAATAAAAAATACTGAATTGTGTTCATATGTTTAAAGAAATTACAGAACTACCATATATTTTGATGAAGCGAGGTATGCCTGTTATTTTTAGAAGTCCCTGTGGCATTTAAAGAGGCGAAATAATGTAAAGTGGACAAGACATAGAAAGATAGATTTTTAATGCAGATAAGAACAATAGTCTGGCCAAAATTTCCTAAAAGTGTAAGCTTATTTAGTTTGAAAGATAGCCTTATGCTTATCCCATACATTCTTGAAGTTCTCCACAGTGTATGCCCTTACCATCTCTAATGTAAGTTTATTCCATGGCCTCTAGTTATCAAGCCGTCTACTTACCTGCCTTCGCTGGCCCCAATACGCCCGCCTAAGCTCGCCTCACATCGCCGCCGCGGAACTGAATACGTTTGCCAAAGTTGTCAAAAAAGCTGTCAAAAAGGCATGCACCAAGTACGGGGTGATGAGCAGCGGACTGTGATAGTTATCACTCATCCGATCTCGCTGCTCTTCGGCTTTTTTACAGCTTTATTGATAGGCTGTCACTAAGCATCCACACTAACTATACTGTTCTACCCCCTATACCGTCACCCCCGGAGCCCCCTGCAACTAAATAAAGTTATTAACCCCTAAACCGCTGCTCCTAGACCCCGCCACAACTATAATAAATGTATTAGCCCCTAAACCGCCACTCCCGGACCCCGCCGCCACCTACATAATACCTATTAACCCCTATCCTGCCCCCCCTATACCGCCGCCACCTATAATAAAGTTATTAACCCCTATCCTGCGGATCCCGGACCCCGCCGCAACTAAATAAATTGTTAACCCCTAAACCACCGCTCCCGGACCCCGCCGCCACCTATATTAAACTTATTAACCCCTAATCTGCCCCCCCTACACCATCACCACCTATAATAAATTTGTTAACCCCTATCCTGCCCCCCTAAACCGCCGCAACCTATAATAAAATTAATAACCCCTAAACCTAAGTCTAACACTAACCCTAACACCCCCCTAACAAATATTAAATAAATAAATCTAAATAAATATTACTCTTATTAAATTAGTTATTCCTATTTAAAACTAAATACTTACCTATAAAATAAACCCTAATATAGCTACAATATTACTAATAATTATATTGTAGCTATTTTAGGATTTATATTTATTTTACAGGCAAATTTAAATTTATTTTAACTAGGTACAATAGCTATTAAATAGTTATTAACTATTTAATAGCTACCTAGATAAAATAAAGTCAAATTTACATGTAAAATAAAAACTAACCTAAGTTACAATTACACCTAACACTACACTATCATTAAATAAATTATTTCTATTTAAAACTGAATACTTACCTGTAAAATAAACCTTAAGATAATTACAATGTAATTAATAATTACATTATAGCTATTTTAGGGTTTATATTTATTTTACAGGTAACTTGGTATTTATTTTAACTAGGTACAATAGCTATTAAATAGTTAATAACTATTTAATAGCTACCTAGCTAAAAGAAATACAAAATTCCCTTTAAATAAATCCTAACCTAAGTTACAATTAAACCTAACACTACACTATCGTTAAATTAATTAAATAAATTACCTACAAGTACCTACAATTAAATACAATTAAATAAACTAACTAAAGTACAAAAAAATTACTCTTATTAACTAAATTAATCCTATTTAAAACTAAATACTTACCTATAAAATAAACCCTAAGATAGCTACAATATAACTAATAATTATATTGTAGCTATTTTAGGATTTATTTTTATTTTACATGCAACTTTGTATTTATTTTAACTAGGTACAATAGCTATTAAATAGTTATTAACTAATTAATAACTACCTAGCTAAAAGAAATACAAAATTACCTGTAAAATAAATCCTAACCTAAGTTACAATTAAACCTAACACTACACTATAATTAAATTAATTAAATAAATTACCTACAAGTACCTACAATTAAATACAATTAAATAAACTAACTAAAGTACAAAAAAAAAAACACTAAATTACAGAAAATAAAAAAAAGATTACAAGAATTTTAAACTAATTACACCTAATCTAAGCCCCTAAAATTTATATTATTTGTTTTTTTTTTTATTTTATTAGGGGGCTTAGATTAGGTGTAATTAGTTTAAAATTCTTGTAAAATTCTTGTGGGTTTTTGTTTTCTAAATGCATAATTTTGAACTTTGAGATGTAAAAATTTGCTGTAGATCCCAGTCACTTGACCAATCCTCCAATACATGATGACTTTTCATTAATCTTTAGTGGAAGTGACTCAAAAGCTAATGAAATAAATATGTTTTGTATTGAGATGTAAAACATTATAAATAGTGATTAGAAACAAATAGGAAAGAAAAATGTCTGTTATGCTGTCTTTATTTTTTTTAATTTTTTAATATTTTAAGTTGAATTAGTCTATTCATAATTCTCCTTTTTTCCTAATAACCTAAAATTTAATCAACAAGAATCACACTATATTGTGAATTGTTTAGAATAAGTTTATCTGTTTTTGTTTGTACACAATAATTAAAATATGCCTCAAACTGCAGACTAATTTTAAATGGAACACTTAAAAAAATTCACTCACAATACTTTATGTACTTCACTCCACTTTCATGATTGTAAATCTAAATGAACATGCCTATTGTGATGCCCAGAGACAGCATGCACATTGCACAGCAAATAATCAAACCGCTGTATTTACTATTACCACTCTTAGTCAGGGCCGGACTGCGAATAAAAAGCAGCCCTGGAAAAATGTAACACTTGCTCTATTATCCGTTGAGTTTGTAGACTGCACATGCCCTTTTTTCTCAAGGGGATTACTAGGATAAATTATAATTGTTTGTAATAAAAAAAATGCCAGATTATTTTTATCTATGTGCCCTACAACCTAACTTCATTCTTGACTCTTTCACAGTGAAAGTGATTTTCCATAGTTTGATCGGGATCCTTTTGTCTCACAGTGTGACTTGACTAAACACTAGAAACCGTTCAAAAAAGGCTCCTAAATGGTACATGGTTTAGGAAATTAAACTTACAAGGCAATATTTTGTGATTGTAATATGTATCCTGGTAGGCCAATTCGGCCTTGCTCTTAGTGGTTGATATTCATTGTGGTTCTAACATCTAGGGCCTGGTGATCTAAATTTCTCTACTCTGGTGAGATTATCTAAGCTGTCTTGTCAGTACCGGGAAGTCCTTAAAAGCTAATTTTAACGTGAAAACTGTTTATTTAGCTATGTTCTCGATAGGAATGAGAGACAGGAATGTTGCAAGATAATGCTCTAAAAAGCCCTTAAAGATTTTTCGTGATTTATCTCCATAGCGGCTAGGTATTGATCATCAGGCCCCTAGTGAGCACTACCACAAATTATTAATTCTGCTGTGATGCATCTTCTCTGTGTTTAAAGTTACAAAAATAGTCAAAAATTTAAAGTTTTTAAATGTATTTAAATTATGTATAGAAGCATTCTTTGAACTATACAGGGAGTGCAGAATTATTAGGCAAGTTGTATTTTTGAGGATTAATTTTAACAACCATGTTCTCAATGAACCCAAAAAACTCATTAATATCAAAGCTGAATAGTTTTGGAAGTAGTTTTTAGTTTGTTTTTAGTTATAGCTATTTTAGAGGGATATCTGTGTGTGCAGATGACTATTACTGTGCATAATTATTAGGCAAATTAACAAAAAACAAATATATACCCATTTCAATTATTTATTTTTACCAGTGAAACCAATATAACATCTCAACATTCACAAATATACATTTCTGACATTCAAAAACAAATCAGTGACCAATATAGCCACCTTTCTTTGCAAGAACACTCAAAAGCCTGCCATCCATGGATTCTGTCAGTGTTTTGATCTGTTCACCATAAACATTGCATGCAGCAGCAACCACAGCCTCCCAGACACTGTTCAGAGAGGTGTACTGTTTTCCCTCCTTGTAAATCTCACATTTGATGATGGACCACAGGTTCTCAATTAGGTTCAGATCAGGTGAACAAGGAGGCCATGTCATTAGATTTTCTTCTTTTATACCCTTTCTTGCCAGCCACGCTGTGGAGTACTTGGACGCGTGTGATGGAGCATTGTCCTGCATGAAAATCATGTTTTTCTTGAAGGATGCAGACTTCTTCCTGTACCACTGCTTGAAGAAGGTGTCTTCCAGAAACTGGCAGTAGGACTGGGAGTTGAGCGTGACTCCATCCTCAACCCGAAAAGGCCCCACAAGCTCATCTTTGATGATACCAGCCCAAACCAGTACTCCACCTCCACCTTGCTGGCGTCTGAGTCGGACTGGAGCTCTCTGCCCTTTACCAATCCAGCCATGGGCCCATCCATCTGGCCCATCAAGACTCACTCTCATTTCATCAGTCCATAAAACCTTAGAAAAATCAGTCTTGAGATATTTCTTGGCCCAGTCTTGACGTTTCAGCTTGTGTGTCTTGTTCAGTGGTGGTCGTCTTTCAGCCTTTCTTACCTTGGCCATGTCTCTGAGTATTGCACACCTTGTGCTTTTGGGCACTCCAGTGATGTTGCAGCTCTGAAATATGGCCAAACTGGTGGCAAGTGGCATCTTGGCAGCTGCACGCTTGACTTTTATCAGTTCATGGGCAGTTATTTTGCGCCTTGGTTTTTCCACACGCTTCTTGCGACCCTCTTGACTATTTTGAATGAAACGCTTGATTGTTCGATGATCACGCTTCAGAAGCTTTGCAATTTTAAGAGTGCTGCATCCCTCTGCAAGATATCTCACTATTTTTGACTTTTCTGAGCCTGTCAAGTCCTTCTTTTGACCCATTTTGCCAAAGGAAAGGAAGTTGCCTAATAATTATGCACACCTGATATAGGGTGTTGATGTCATTAGACCACACCCCTTCTCATTAAAGAGATGCACATCACCTAATATGCTTAATTGGTAGTAGGCTTTCGAGCCTATACAGCTTGGAGTAAGACAACATGCATAAAGAGGATGATGTGGTCAAAATACTCATTTGCCTAATAATTCTGCACTCCCTGTACTTGCATTAGTAAAAAATGTATTGCTGTTTCAGGGGCATATCTACATATGTAACATGTGCCCAGTGCATCTTCATAGAAACACTGCTCCTGGTCAGAAAGCCAATGATGGTCTGTATGAGGCAAAAATGACCCCACTAGGACTCTGAGCAAGCACAAAGTTTAAATGTTTGCGAACTGGACGTGAGTAGCATATGTATATATGTCTTTGAAATAATAAAACTTTTAATATAATACTTTTTGATTTCCGGCAAAGACATCGCCGGAAATCAACCCGATCGAGTACGATCGGGTTGATTGACACCCCCTGCTGGTGGCCTATTGGCCGCGAGTCTGCAGGGGGCGGCGTTGCAATAGCAGCTCTTGTGAGCTGCTGGTGCAATGCTGAATACGGCGAGCGTATTGCTCGCTGTATTCAGCGAGGTCTGTCGGACCTGATCCGCACTGTCGGATCAGGTCCGACAGACCTTGATAACTTGGGGACTATGCGTTTAACCCAGCAAAGGAATTAAATACATAGGAGCAATCACAATCATTTAGAAAATGTTAGCTAATGATTTTTCTACAAACTTCACAATTAAAGTCTATAGACATTTTTGTAGATAAATAATTTAATAAACTTTTCTAAAGGATTGTGATACACACCATACTTAAAGTGATAAATCCTAGCATTTTTGAAACGCTGAAATTAACCAGTGCTACAAATAAAGGGGACATTCACTCATAAAATACTTCATGCTGAAAGTTCCTTTATTTGCCTGCTGCTTATGATATGCTGAGTATCTCAGGCCGCCCACAGCAGAACGCTATTTTATCCAAGAGGTGGTGTTATCCAATAGCATGCTAGCTTTCCGGCATAATGACAACTGGCACGCATAGCTATTGGCTAAAAGGTAGAAATGTTACCTAATTAAAAAAATAGTGTCCTGCCGTGGGCGCCCTGAGGGGCTCAGCGCTGCATAAACTGCAGGCAAATAAAGGAACAGATTCTGAGTTCCTCACACAATAATCTCCTCACACACATATATATATATATATATATATAATATACTGTGTGTATATATATATATATATATATAAATATATATAAATATATATATGTACATTCATGTTTATTTATGTGTTTATATGTGTATATATGTATGTATGTGTGCACAATACTTACAGTATATACAGTATTGGAAACGGACACAAGTTTTGTTTTTTAGGCTGTTTACCGAAATAAATTCAAGTTACAGTTAAATAATGAATATGGGCTTAAAGTGCAGTCGCTCAGCTTTAATTTTAGGGTATTCACATCCAAATTAGAGGAATGGTTTAGGAATTACAGCTCTTTAATATGTAGCCCCCTCTTTTTCAAAGGACCAAAACCAATCGGACAATTGACGCAAAGCTGGTTCATGGACAGGTGTGTGCTATTCCTTCGTTATTTCATCATCAATTAAGCAGGTTAAAGGTCTAGAGTTGATTCTAAGGGGTAGATTTAACAAGGGCCCCTTGTTTCTGCTGTTTCCTTGTTTCCGCTGCTCCTTAACTGGTCTGCTGCCTCAGAGGCTGCGGTCTTCAATCCGCCCGATCTTACACGATCGGGCTGATTGACACCCCTTGCTAGCGGTCGATTGGCCATGAATCTGCAGGGGGCGGCATTGCACAAGCAGTTCACAAGAATACAGCATATGCTGTCGGCATTTATCGATGTGCGGTGGACATGATACGGTACATCATATCATGTCCGCTCGCACTTACATAAATCGGTCCCTAGGTGTGGCATTCACATTTGGAAGCTGTTGCTGTGAACCCACAACATGCACTCAAAGGAGCTCTCAATGCAAGTGAAACAGGTCATCTTTAGGCTGCAAAAAAAAAAAAAAAAGAAATCCATCAGAGAGATAGCAGGAACTTAAGGAGTGGCCAAATCAACAGTTTGGTACAGTCTGAACAAAAAGAACACACTGGTGATTTTGATGTCCATGAAAGACAAAAGTGGTGAATGATTGTAGGATACTTTCCATGGTAAAGTAAAACCCCTTCACAACATCCAGCCAAGTGAAGAAAACTCTCCAGGAGGTAGGCATATCATTTTCCAAGTCTACCATAAAGTGAAGACTTCACAAGAGCAAATATAGAGGGTCCACCACAAGGTACAAACCATTCATAAGACTTTAGAATAGAAAGGCCTGATTAGACTTTGCAAAAAATATCTTAAAAAAGATTCTGGAACAGCATTCTTTGGATACATGAAACTGAGATCAACCTGTACTAGAATTATGGGAAGAAAAAGTATGAAGAAGGCTTAGAACAGCTCATGATCTGAAGCATACCACATCATCTATAAAACACGGTTGAGGCAGTGTGATGGCATAGGCATGCATGGCTTCCAATGGCACTGGGTCACTAGTGTTTATTGATGACGTGACAGAAGACAGAAGCAGCCGGATGAATTCTGAAGTGTATAGGGATATATTGTCTGCTCAGATTGATTAAAATTCAGAAAAGTTGAATGGACAGCGCTTGCCTTTACAGATGAACAATGACCCAAAACAAACTGCGTTAGCAACCCAGAAGTTTTTTAAGGCAAAGAAGTGGAATATTCTGCAATTGCCAAATCAATCACCTGATCTCAACCTGATTGAGCATGCATTGCACTTGCTGAAGACAAAACTTAAGGCAGAAAGACCCACAAACAAACAACAATGGAAGACGGCTGCAGTAAAGTCCTGGCAAAGCATCACAAAGGACGAAATCCAGCATTTGGTGATGTCCATGTGTTTAAGATTTCAAGCAGTCATTGCCTGCAAAGGATTCTCGATAAAGTATTAAAAATGAAAATTTAAGTTATACGTTGCTGTGGAGAATCTAAAAGGAAGTGAGGGAAACTGCCCTTCAAGCAATGCCTCTAATAGGTGTATATTTTCCATACCAAGAACACCTACACTGGGCATGTACTTGATGACATAACATGACTAAGAACCTATTCCAGGCTGGAAACGTTGTTTGTTTGTTATACTTATGGACCCTGCCTAAGAAAATAAAGGTCTTTTAAAAAGATACTCAGTGGCTAGAAAATTAGATTGTTTGCAGTTCAGTGGAAACCTGGCTAGTCTCTTTCCTTGCCCCACTCTGGAGAGTGTGCTGTCTTCCCCGTGGATAAAGAAAACATGTACTTGCCTGAGTCAGCAATGCCTCTATGGGCATTACAGCCATCCACAAACAATCCCATGTGGGATCTGCGAAAATGTTGTTACCACGGTATTCTTTGTTGAAGATGTACCTAGATAGGTGTCTGGAGCACTACATGGCAGGAAATAGTGCTGCCATCTTGTGCTCTTCCAAATTGATAACATTCTTGCAAAATTGCTGCCATTTGGCGCTCCAGACACGTGCATGATCCTGAGCTTAAAGGGACAATCTATACCTTACAAAAACAAAAACAGAAAGAGGAGCTGTCTGCTAAGAATGAACAACAGCTCAGTACTATAGCCCAACTATTATCTGGGAGTAATTTCTTTTAGCCCAATTGTGCTTTTCACAGAGGAAAACTTTCTTAAAGAATACCAGTCTAATATTGCCTGACAAGGTCAGTCCAGCCCCGAAATACCAGACAATTCTCCTCTAAACAAAGAAAACAGCAACCCCAGATGATTGTTTCTGCATCCTTTGGATCTTGTCATTAAGGTGCAGCCATATTCCTCTAAGCACATTGGACAAGGGGTCGACATTTGGTTTCCTCCATCACTCTTAGGGAGACTTTTCCCAGGGTCATACTACAAATACAAAGAGAAAGAGAAGGTCAGTCCAGATTCTTTGTGCCTTGTCAGTGAGGTGAACCCTTAGGAAGTCTACAGTCTCCACCTTAAACATCTTAAAGTCTTACCTTAGGTTAAGCTGAAATAGCCTCCTGTACCCCTTTCTATATCATGCAGCAGGATGGTAGATAAGTTATTTTAAAATAAATATTGTTTCTGGCCACTTTGAAATAGTTGCCAAGCTCCACCCACTGATGACATTACAATCTGGGCTGCATGTGATGAACAATCACAATAGGCTCACTAGTTGTTTTTCAACAGACTGTAAATGCTATTCAGTGCCTAGATGCAGCCCACATTGTAAAGTCATCAATAGGCAGAGCATGGCAGCCATTTTAAAGTGGCCAGAAACAATATTAATTTTAAAATAAATTTCTAACTGTTCCTACTGCATGATAGAGAAAGTGGTGCAGAAGGCTATTTGCAGCTTAATAGAAGGTAATACTTTAAGATGACTAAGGGATAGACTATCCCTTTAAGTCCCTGGTTGTCAACAAAAAATACCAAGAGAATTAAGAAAATGTTATAATAGAAGTAAATTAGAAAGTTGTTTAAAATTACATGCTTTAGCTGAATCTTGAAAGAAAAAAGTTAGGTTTCATGTTCCTTTATCAACTTTATGCATTTATGAATTACATTTTCCAAAAAGGTTTCAAAAGTATTCCGGTGGTGGTAATTATTGTTTTTCTGTGTTGCTAGCAGCTCATGTTTGATTAGTGAGATATCACTGATTGGGCCTTTTAATACAACTAGATGATAATAGGAGGAACGCCCACTGGTGATCTACTAGAAATTAAAGGGATATTCTGGTCAAATTTTAAATGCACATAGATGAATTACATTTTTCAATAAAACATATTTGCAATTTACATGTTTTGGCAAAAATGCTTCAAGTAAAAGTAATCACTGTTTTAATGATATACATTTTCTCTTCACCTGCATGTGAAGCATAGTTAGATATTATCAGTGCACATGCATTTTAAATACTGCAGCAGCTTAGAGTGCCAGTGGGGCTTGTATCATGTCAGCAATTTACAAATGTAGTCATTACCAGATGGTACAAGCACCTTAGGTTCTCTGAGCAAGTGATGTGCTTAAAATGCCAGTGCACAATGCATACCTAAATACACATTTGAAACAGTTATAGCTATTATTAGACGCATTTTTGCTAATACATGTATATTACAAAATAGCTTCGATTCAAAACTGTAAATTTCAATTTTTGCCTGGAATGCCCCTTTAAGTCTCAGTGGATTTCAAATATGATCTCACCTCTAATGAGCAATCAAACAATCCTGCATGAATTTAGCCTCATGTTAGTTGTCAGATAATTTCCTCACTGGCTGAGAGTGACAACAGCTGTAATGGAAAACAGGAATGATAATCCACCAACATGGAAACAAAAAATAGTTTTATTCAGAACAGGAATATCATTAAATGAAAACATTCTTAGATTTAATATATATATATATATATATATATATATATATATATATATATATATATATACTGTAATGTCCCTTTAACCTAATAGCACACATAAGGTTAGGCAAATTATATGCAATACATCTTATCATTCTATTAAAATCTGAAAAGCTTCACTCTTGTTTGCTATTAAGCTTGAAATTGCAAAGACAAATGGCTACATTACAAGTGAAGCGCAAAATATTGCTTTCTTGAAAGCGATATTTGCTCCACTTAGTAATACCAGCGCACACAAGTGTGCACTGGTATTACAAGTTGTGCGCAATACGAGATTGTGTTCGCATTGCAGGGAAGCTTTGCGCTCATGAGACCACACCTCTAAATTTTCTTTAGGCTCCAATGGGAGCCTCGTTCTCATCCCGTGAGACATGGCAGAGAACCTTAGGCAGCGAAGGGGATAAGTCGCACAGAGATGGGCAGTAAATCTTAAATATATACAGTATGTACGAGCACTTGTAATGGCTGGTTAATTAGCGCGTGCCTGTAAATGGGCGAATTTGCCCGTTTACGGGCGTGCAATAAATTAGTGCTTTACTTGTTATCTAGCCCAACATCTACATTTTTTATCTTAATAATTATAACTACTGTATGAAGTTTTTCAGTGACATACACACTGAAAATATCCATTGAACAAAATAGTATTGCTTAACTAGACACTAAGATCTCCAAGTAATTATATTACAATTATTTATAGATATGATACAAACAAATGTCACAGGGATATTATATAAATTTTGATAGTATTGAATTGAAAGCCCCATTAACTTAAATAACCCCTTACAATCTGTTGGTTTTGAAACTGCTTTCTTCTTAGCCATTCACAAAGCATATACTGATAGCTAGCATGCCACTTTCATTGACCCGAAAGCTTTTTCTATATCTTTTTAACTTCAATAATGTAATCATTTTTTAGTTTCAAACTGTGCTTAAAAACAACTTCAAAAAAATGATGAAAAAACAATTTGACCTTCTTGAACAATTATAGCTTAAGCCATCTCTTATGAGACGTCACGGCTGACCCTTTTTAATTCATACTAACTGTAGACACTGTTTCAGCTTTAATTACATATCTGTAGGCTATTTAGTCTGCAGGATTTGGTGCCTACAGAAATGTCTTTTGTCGGTTACTTTGAAGATGCAATATAATGATTAGACCATCTTTTTCTATGAAGTTATGCTTTTGCATTTTAGGAAAATGAATTTAAATTTGCAATTACTACTTATTAAATAATGACTAAAAGGCAGTGCTAATTGCTTGCATGCTGTTAGCTTTTAAATCAAATTATTTCTGCTCGCAAAAGCAACTGGTATAAAACTCAGTAAGCTGTTCTTTTATTTGACTTAAATCTTGCGCAGTACAGAAAAGAATTAACTGTGCCCAAGGTAGTGGCACGGACGTATTAAAATATATCTACAGCTTACAGAACATTCTGTAATCATGCATAAATTATATAATGAACCAGCTGGTCAAGTGACGTAATACAAATTTGTATAAATTATAAAATGTGTACACTGAGCCAACTTTGTTATTAGGATAAGTAAGGAGAGTTGCTGTTTAAATAACAAGGAAAACTTTTCCCTGATTGTGCTTAGAGCTATTTATTTAATAAAGGGACATTTAACACCTCTTTTTGTGTTAAAATTGTGTTTTTCCCTTGCTCACTAAAGAGGCCAAAAAAGCAAACTAATTAAAAAGTCATGAACCTCCATATTTTTCTTTCATGATGCAGACTGTGCATGTGATTTTAAACTATTTTCCAATTTACTTGTATTATCAAATTGTATTCAATCTCTTGGTATCCTTAGTTGAAAAGCATACCTAGCAATGCCTTACTGGGAGCTAGCTTGTGACTAGTGACTACACACAAAGGCTTCTTGTTATTAGTTCACCAGATGTGCTCAGCTGCATTTAAAAAAAAAGGTTACCAAGAGAATGAAGCAAATTTGATAATATAAGTAAATTGGAAAGTTGTTTAAAATCACATATCTGAATCATGAAGGGAAAAAAATGGGTTTCATGGCTTTAACTTAGGTTTTCTTGAAAATGCTGCAAATTCCCCAAACCACTAAACCAGCTATTGATCTGCAGCATTGTGGAAAAAATAACCTAGGCTAATTCATTTGCTTTTTGACCTGTCTAGAAAGTAAGGGACAAGCACACATTTTACACAAAAAAGAGGTGTTTAGTCATTAGCGTCCCTTTAAAGAGATATTAAACACTTTGAGATTACAGTATAAAAAGGGTTAATTATGCAATGTACTTTTTATTATTTAATATGCCTCTTTTTCCTGTAGTTTTATACTCAATTCCGAGAACTGAAAGTGCACACTAAAGACTCCACAAGCCTAACCTTCCTACAAATGTGTAGGTCTCAACAGTGGTGATAAGATACTATACTCCAAAATAATACAAATTTTGCTAATAAAATGACAGAGAAAGCCTTGTATACTCCAATAATAAGTCCAGATTGGCCAAAGATGGCCTGTGGTGGTGGAATTTTGGCTATTAAAAAGCAATTGCAGCAACTTTAATGTACTTAGAAAGTTTGCGCACTTTGAAAAGTTTATTTGAAAAAGCTACAGGGCAGTAGCGAAACACGTCAGAGTTAAAAGAGTAGACGGCTGATCACCAGGAAGGGTGGAACTTAATTTATGGCACTAGCCAAGAGCTGTGTTTAATAAACGCTGTTTGTATAACTACGAACTGTAACACACTTTGAGTGTTTGATGCTGAACTGTGTTGTTTACCCTAAGTAATTGTAAAGCCCTTTGTATAAACTTTGTATGCCGCAATAACATTTTTGTTACTTATTGTATCCAGTATCTGTGAGGGGTTCTTTATATCAAGCTCAATACCCAGAGCTGTTGACACTCTGGAAAATTGAGTATATTGAAACATGTACTGAATCAATTTAACAGTTTCACACTATCGTCCTGCTTTATTTTCCCTTTTGAGGAATCTTTATAGGAACACTTCCCATTTAAAACTGCTAAGGACTGCGTTATTTTCATTAGTTTATTCTTGCACTGACACACAAACAGAATCTAGCAACGCTAATACGCTATCAGATTTTTCCCAACAATGATTAAACTAATAATGTGATAAATGAAATGATAAAAAAAAACGTCAGAAGTAATAACTGATGAAGCATATATATAACACAATGCATGCACACCTCAAATAATGTTACCGTTACCTAAAGTCCAAATGTACCTATAATCTGATCCCAAAGCGTGGATGATGTAACACAAAAGTTCAAAGTTTTAAAGAGTTAATGTTCCTGCCTCTTTCTCCTTTGTTGTTTTTTTTTTTTTGTTTTTTTTTTATTTTATTTTTTTCTCTCTCTCTCTCTCTCTCTCTCTCTCTCTCTCCGCGTGCGATCAGCTGTGCTGCCGGGTCCTCGCGCTGCTGCCGGGTGGGTGCGCGTGCGATCACCTGCAAGAGTTTGTCTGAACTGCGCATGACGGCTTCAGACAAACTCTTGTCTTTTATAATATAGGATAGGTATATATTAGCTGTTAGGCACTGCATTGCATTATATTGTGCATGCAGAATTTTTTTTTCTATGCATTTTAAACTGTAATTTTAGGGTCAGTTCATCAGGTTTATGAGGGTTTCAAATTAGAAAACTGTCATTTTGTATTTTTTTAACCAGCTGACTTTACCACATAAAAACACCAACACTTAGCAGCAATATAACAACCCATCGGAAAACACATGATTTCTGGATATATCTAGCAGTCTTTACTTTTCAGCCTCTTTTGAATGGGATATCTTGGCTGTTTTTCAAAGTAAATGTTTTTGTTCATAATCAGTTTCAAGGTTTAATAATGTGAAAATGATTGCTTAAATCCTACTTTTAAAATGGGGAGCTTGTACGCAACATACATCCTATCACTCTGTCATCAAAATGTACATCTATGAATGCAGATACAATTTTGCATATTTTCAAAACAGTTGACAAAATGAAACAACGTTAAATATAATTAGCTGTACTCATTATAAACACAAAAGGCTGTTATCAGTATTTAATAAACATTGAATTACATTAGAATTGAGCACCTATATTTTACATTTGTGTAGGTGTGCAATATTCCTTTGAAAACCCAAAATAAATACCTGTTAGATTAAATGCTTCTGGTCTCCATTGCAGTGACAGAAGCAGTGCTGTAAGGTACAATTTGAGATGTACTGTAGCACTCACTTGTAGCGCTCCCATTCGCAAATTAACTTTACTAGAAGTAAGCTTTTTGCACATTTGTGTTTAATTAACCCCTTAAAGGACCATTAAAGTGAAAGTAAATCCTAGTATTGTACAAACGCTAGGATTTACTATTGAAACAAATAAAGGGGACTTTTATTCATGAAGTATAAGATACTTCATGTAGAAAGCTCCTTTATTTGATTCAATCGATCGCCGTTCTTAGCTGCTACAGCAGCCCACGACTAAATAATTTTTTGGCTAAGAGGTGACGTTTTCACCTCTTAGCCAATAGCTGTGCGGTAAATCCGGCTCCCATGGGCGCCAAGCCGGATTTACTGCACGGCTATTGGCTAAGAGGTGAAAACGTCACCTCATAGCCAAAAAATTATTTATCCTTGGGCTGCTGCAGCAGCTAAGAGCGACAATCGATTGAATCAAATAAAGGAGCTTTCTACATGAAGTATCTTATACTTCATGAATGAAAGTCCCCTTTATTTGTTTCAATAGTAAATCCTAGCGTTTGTACAACGCTAGGATTTACTTTCACTTTAAATCCAGTAGAAATGCACGTGACAGCCATAAGTCAATCAAAAAAATGCATATACATACTGTATATACTGTGAATGTTTCACATGCTCAATACGGAGATAGTGTTTTAGAAAGCGTGCATATAAAATATTATGCACATTTTGAAAATGGAAATAAATTGTTAATTTTTTTATCTTTATTTTTTTTATAGTGCATTCTCTGTCTAAATCATGAGTTTTATTTTGATTTTTTTTTAGGATCCCTTTAAATGTAGCATTTATTTTACATTACCAAAACAGCTGAATCAGGGACAGAGAAGTGCAGTAATAAAATGAGCTAATGTGTTTGAACATTTTATTAAGGTACTATTATTTGCAAAGAATTATAGACTGATCCCTTTAAAAGTGGATAAACACATAGTTAAAGTCAGCTCTGGTGAGATAGAATATGACAAGTGAGCCAAGGGCAACATATGCGTATAGTTGCCAATCACTTGCTGTGTTTAGTTTAGGATCAGAAAACTCTTTGCTGACTGAAGACAGGGGCACTGCTGCTACAGAACTGACTTTATTACTTTTGTATTTGTTAAACTTATGTTATTATTAAAGGGACATGAAACCCAAAAAAATGTATTTCATTATTAAAGGGACATTAAACACTTTGAAATGGTAATATAAAATGATAAATTGTATATATATAAAAAAATTGCAATATACTTTAATTATTTATTTTGCCCCCTTTCCTGCAATTCCATTTGGAAATTGTGAACTTTTCAGTTCCTGTTAGAAGTTAAAGAGCACTGTTATATTCCACTCAGCCATTGGCTGCAAACTCTAGTGACCTATTAATAACTGTCCCCAATTGGCCACAGCAGAAAAGGTAACCTAAGTTACAACATGGCATCTCCCATTGTTTTATAAGCACTAAAACTTTACACTTATTTTGTTCATTTTTAAACAGCTAATTATCTTTGAATGCATCCTTCTATCTAGCATTTATTTAGTGTTCCTTTAACCCCTTAAGGACCAGCGACGTACCCTGTATGTCGCTGGCCTTTTTTTGGGACTTGATTATTTTATAGCGTGGTCTTGCCACCAGCATTGAGACTGCTCTATTCCACAAAGCCTGCTTGAGGGAGGGCATTAATAGCGTGTTCTTGCTAGACTTGTGCTATTATGTCCTGAAAAAACCCTTAACGACCAGTGACATACAGGGTACATTGTGGTCATTAAGGGGTTAAGGTAGAACATATGTTTTTAAACAACTTTTCAATTTACTTCTATTATCAAATTTGTTTAATTATCTTTGTATCATTTGTTGAAGGAGCAGCAGTGCACTACTGGCTTCTAACTGAATACATGGGTGAGCCAATGACAATCAGTATACTGTATATATGCAGCCACCAATCAGCACCTAGAACCTAAGTTCCTTGCTGCTCATGAGCTTTCCTAGATAAACATTTCAGCAAAGGATAACAACAGAAGAAAGCAAATGAAATAATAGAAGTAAATTGGAAAGTTGTTTACAATTGTATGCTGTTTAAATCATAAATGTTAAATTATGACTTCACTGTCCCTTTAAGCTTTTATGCTTCTTTAACATGTATGAACCACACTCTCACAAATCAGTGTAATAGTAAGCGCCTTCTACCTGCACTACACTGTATAGAAAAGTGCATTTACTAATGGCTCTCACTATAGGACATGCTTTTCCTATCCGTTCATTCAGGTTTTGTTGCTCCGTGCATGTAAAGTAGCACTGAATAGGGCTGTATAAAATGTCAGTGCTTTATAAATAAATGATAGAAATCATTTAATAACATCATTTAGACTTTACCATGTAGCTAAATAAAACGTACAAGACTTTCTTCTGTGTATGCTGCTGATATTCATTTCACCTGCTGAATGTTTTTGAATAGGATAAATACTCATTTCTGATAACATTTTACGCCTATTATGCATCTGTGTTCCAACATCCTAATAGAATCATTGAAAAGTACAACTTGTTCTCTGCCTTGCAGTTCCCAGGGTTTTCTGTCACGAGTAAACATAAATTCTATTAAATGCTACAATTTTATATTTGGAATTCAAAGAGACATGAAACCCAATTTTTTTCTTTCATGAGTCAAACAGAGCATACACTTTGAAACAACTTTCAAATTTACTTCTATTATCTAATTTGCTTAGTTCATTTAAGGTTTTTTGTTGTTGTTGTTGAAAAGCATGCCTAGGTTGGCTCAGGGACAGTTAGCTGCTGATTGGTAGCTGCACATATACCTCTTGTTATTGACGTATCAGTGTGTTCAGCTAGCTCCCAGTCGTGCATTGCTGCTTCTTCAATAAAGGATACCAAAAGAATGAAGCAACATTGATAATAAGTAAATTGGAAAGTTGTTTAAAAATGTATGTTCTATCTGAATCAAGAAAGAACAATTTTGGGTTTCATGTCCCTTTAAGTTTGCTTATATGGATATGAAATCTGATATACTGAATACTTACTATAAAATGTATGTGTGTTTGGCATGATTTTTGTGCTAATATAGGGGTTTATCGCAAAACTTTAGAAAAACTAAACTCAAATTATTTATTTACAAAACTCCCCATGGATCTAAATGATTTTCTGTTAAAATATTACTGGCCAGATTACTAGTGGAGCGCTATTTAATGCTCCTGCTTGTGCATTAACTGCACTAGAAGTAAGCTTTTTGTGTGCTTTGGGTTGCGCTCGTATTATGAGTTGAAAGTAAACTTTTTTTTGCTCGCTCGCTAACCTGACGCACATAAAAAACTGAATATGATAACCTATTCCCCCATAGAAGTCAATAGAGGAAAAAAAGTGGGAAAAAACCTAACACCCTACTTGTGCACAAACACAATCACATATTCTTAAGTGTGCTAACCCGACATAAAAATATGAATATTTCACATTCCAGTGTTCTTAACATATAGCTATAGATATATACAGATATATAGGAATATCTATTTACAAATACATAGAACATGTTCCCTTATGTGAGGAACATTGGCATTGTGAATTACAGTAAATACATACTATAACACTTTATTAAATATGAATATTGCATAACTATGTTTTTACATGTTTTCATCTACTTAACTGCAAAGGGCTGCAATGCACAAATAGCACAAATATATGTCTATATATGTGTACATATGTGTTTATATATGTATATATGTTTATATATGTGTACATATGTGTTTATATATGTATATATGTCTATATATGTGTACATATGTGTTTATATATGTATATATGTTTATATATGTGTACATATGTGTTTATATATGTATATATGTTTATATATGTGTACATATGTGTTTATATGTATATATGTTTATATATGTGTACATATGTGTTTATATATGTATATATGTCTATAAATACATATATATACACATATATAAACATATGTACACATATATAAACGTGTGTATATATATATATATATATATATATACAGTATATATATATATATGCAGTATATACATACATATACATATACATCTTTAGACATGTATATTTATGTATCTCTGTGTTAAAGCCCTTTTCCCTAACACCTAAGACCTCGTATCTTTGAGCTCTTATAACTTTTGTGTGCAATATTTTTTTATATATATTTTTTATTAGATGGTGTTATTATGAGTGTAACTGTACTTTGTAATGTATTTGTGATGTGTTTTGTGGCACGTTTGTGTTTCGCGAAACCGTTAGCCAGAACTCTGAGGACGCAGTAATCATTGCAGCGTAAATCATGATTGCGCTCAAGTGATCGCGTTTACTTTCAACTAATAACTAACTAATAATTATAATAACTAATAATAAAAGCGGAAAACCCGATGTGCGCAGTATAAACTTATTGCTGTTAACGCGCCACTCGTAATCTGGGCCTAGATACGTTTTTCTAAAGGATTGGGACCAAAGCCATAGTTTTATACTAAATGCTTGAAAGAGCCATATGTTTGTTGTATCACAAAGGTAAAATAGCACACTTAAAGGGACATAAAAGTAAAAATTTAAAGTTTATGATTCATATATAGCATTCAAGACTTTTTACAATTTACTTCTATGATAGAGGCATTTTGTTCTCTTAGTATCCTTCGTTGAAAAGTATACCTAGGTAGGCTCAGGAGCAACAATGAACATTGTGGAGCTCACTGGTGATTGGTAGCTACACACATATGACTATTGTCATTGGCTCACCATGTCCCAGATCTTAATATCGCTGGCCTGCACTAAGAATAGCGCACAATCTGGTATTACAAGTCCATGGTTCAAAAGAATTACCAGAGAATGGCCAACATCTTTTTTAGTGTTCCCTTATACTTTCAATAGATAGCGGTGTTAAACATCACTCAAATTACAAGTTATATGTTGCTCTCTAGTGCGACACGTAATGGCGCTGAAAAGTTAGCACGTCTGGAAACCTGAAGTTAAGGGTTTGAGCTAAAAAAAAAAAAGTATATACAAACACATCTTAAAATAAAGTTTTTCACTCATATTTATAAATATTAAAATTAAAATAAATGTTTTTTTTTTTAATTAAAATAATTGTTTAAAAAGTGTTTTAAAGAAATATGGTTTAAGACAAATTGTTGGACTGGCAAGGACTCATATTATATACAGTATGTATGTGTGTGTACAGATATATATACTTTTATTTTGAGTAAAGAACACAACTATTTATATTTTTAACGCACCTTCGGCTTTGTGCACACAGCCAGCTCCTGAATTTTGTAGAGCACCCTATATTGGTCTATTAAGTGAGGGATGCTAGCGTGAGTACTACCATTTTACTTTTAACCTGTAATATCAGAGCAAGAATAAAAGCGCTATTTAATTTGAGAGATATTGCTCAACAGCGCTAATATCTTTGCATTCCACTTGCTATTTTGCCCATTTGTATTTAGCGATGCCCCAGTTGTGCATTGTTGATCTGGAGCTGACTTTAACTATAGGTTAATCAAATAGTTATATCCAAGCAATAAGGGCAATATTAAAATGCTCTAGCACATGCCCTTTAAGTAAAAGAATACATAGCTTTATCACTATAGGTTAATCAAATAGTTATATCCAAGCAATAGGGGCAATATTAAAATGCTCTAGCACAAGCCCTTTAAGTAAAAGAATACATAGCTTTATCACTATAGGTTAATCAAATAGTTATATCCAAGCAATAGGGACATATTAAAATGCTCTAGCACAAGCCCTTTAAGTAAAAGAATACATAGCTTTATCACTATAGGTTAATCAAATAGTTATATCCAAGCAATAGGGCAATATTAAAATGCTCTAGCACATGCCCTTTAAGTAAAAGAATAAATAGCTTTATCAGCATACCAGTCAAGAAATTCCGAAAGCAATTCCTTGCGTGAACTTAAAATACCACCAGCCTAATAATGCGACAATGAAATGCTTGAGAATGAACAGAGTTTTGACCAGAACAAAGATTGCTAACTGACCTGTAAGTTAAAAAACTTGTTTGAGTTGTTTGATGTTTTATATATATTTTTATTAATATGCTAATTTTGACTTTGTTTATATTTTCAAGATGAGTATATATTTGCTTTATTTTATTAATAGGATTTTGTCAAGATTATTTGTCATATCCTTTTTTTTAAATTCTATGTTCTGAATCTGTCCGAATATGTTGTGTGATCTCTTATCACTTTCTCTCAACTAAACTGAGTATAAACAGATATTTAATTAACAGTATCAGCCAAATTTAACAAAGTCTGGTGGACAGGGGCTGACATCTTTGCCCCTTGTCCGCCCAGGTTTGCATCTAGCAGGCTGCAATACGCTGCCCGCAATGATTATTGCAAACTATGGGGTAGATTTACTAAAGGTCGAGTGGACATGATTCTCTGTAGCGAATCATGTCCGCTCGACCTTGCTAAATGCCGACAGCATTTGAAATGCTTGTGCAATGCCGCCCCCTGCTCACTCGCGGCCGATCAACTGCTAGCAGGGGCCGTCAATCATTCAGATCGGATTAGATAGGGATGATTTCAGTCCGGCAGAGAAGTTAAGGAGCAGTGACTTCTTAACGTCCGTTTCTGGTGGACCAGAAAAGATGGGGCGTTGATGCAGCATCCACTGCTTGTTAAATCTATGGCTAGTGTGCAATACAGACCCTGCTTATTCACAGCCAATCCCGTGCAAGCAAGGGCCATCAATCTATCCAGTCAGAAAAGTCCGGGGGGATTGAGATACGCCACATAACATGCGAACCTGCAGCTGACGGTGCTCAGATCCTTTGATAAAACTGGGCCTATTTATCTAACTGAAAAAGTCCTCTTCAAAATAAGTGAAATGGAATACATACTCACTGTCTACAAAAAATGTTTTAAATAGCACTATAAATGTGATGTCTTTTATTAGAGTGATCTATTGTACTCAAATGTAAATCTCCCAACCTAAAAAATGTATGTTAAATGATAGCAAAGTAATGAAAAAAAATGTTTATTTAATAAAGTACAAAAAAAATATTAAACACATTACTTTTAAAGTGATTATTATTTATTGGTTCTCTAAAAATATTATTGCAAGTGTTATCTCTTTGCATTCATTATTTTCCTCTTAGGTAATGAATATTTTTTTCCCATTTGTATGATATTTATGAATTTAAACTATAAATATAGTCTCTTGCCCACTTAGAGATAAGATAGGGCCCTTTTCATCTCTTTCTCTGGCCAAAAAGGTCACTTTTCAATTTGTTATGATCAGAATATCATGTTTTTGGCTATTTCCTGCACATTTGATCGTGTTTTTTGTTCTGTGTTAAAAACCCTATACTTAATATAAGGGCCAAAAAGTTCTCGCTGATCACAATCCATTTTCATGAGACTTTTCAAAACCTTTTAAGACCAGTTTTGATTTTCCAAATTCAACAACTCAAGGCACTTGGTAAAGTCCTGAAATGGCATTTCGGACATCTTTGCAAGTGTTCCAAGACTATTTGGAAACAGTCCATTATCTTGTACATGTGCACGATAATACACTGCTAAGTACCTTGAACTTGAATTGTTTCCTCACAGTTCCAGGTTTATATTGCTGACTCTGACTCTGTGAGAGTCTTTAATTCTTCTTGGTCCTGACCCATAAAGAACAGGGTTCTTTAGCTGTCCTTAACAAGGAGGTTTACTGTATTAGTAAGTCTAGACCTTCTGAGGGATGGTTGTATACACTTTTCTTATTATTATAATCTTGTGCAATTGGTTGTGTGAGTGCAGGGGTCCCACACATGTACATTTTGTACAATAATTACTTTGGGGTCCAATGCTGTCTCAGTCACCCATAGTGCAGGTTAATTAGTTAACTTTTAATACAAGTTTGTTTGTGGCTCCATTCTCAGAAGATTATTTGATCTCTTCCATATATGCTTATGGTAAAGCCCTTGAGAAATTTAGTTTCATTTGTTTTAAATGTTGATAGTTCACCGAAGG
The DNA here is from genome assembly GCF_027579735.1 of Bombina bombina. NCBI lineage: Eukaryota > Metazoa > Chordata > Amphibia > Anura > Bombinatoridae > Bombina > Bombina bombina. The sequence goes on from NC_069504.1 coordinate 184,144,400, forward strand.
TTAATTTGGTCCATTCTGCTTGATTCTAAATAATCATATGGGAACTCATCTATATCTGCATAATGAAGATAGGACCCTTTACTATTAGCCAAAAATATAGGTATTTTCTAATACATTCTTATTCTAGAAAATGGTAGATTTTTTAAAGCTTATTTAGGCAGTTGGGTTTTCTTCTTGGTCCTCCAGATGGAAATTACCACCTTTTGCCTTTTCAAGGGTTTTCAGTAGTTAAATAATAATGTTTGACATTCAGTATTTGGTAGAGGGTCTTAATGATGACAAGCATAGGCAAGACTTTTTTTTCCACACATTTGCCCTGATAAGGGTTACTTTTATGCTAAATTACCAATTAAACAACACATGTTATCACATAAATATGAAAGAAAAATAGATATATATGTAAGGGAATAGTAGGAGTTAGGATATTTTCCAGAGGTTTCTACCTACTCTGTGTACTCTAAGGGCTAGATTGCAATCCAGATGCATACATGGAGCAGCTACAGAAAAAAAACAGAATTTATGCTTACCTGATAAATTACTTTCTCCAACGGTGTGTCCGGTCCACAGCGTCATCCTTACTTGTGGGATATCTCTTCCCCAACAGGAAATGGCAAAGAGTCCCAGCAAAGCTGGCCATATAGTCCCTCCTAGGCTCCGCCCACCCCAGTCATTCGACCGACGGACAGGAGGAAATATATATAGGAGAAACCATATGGTACCGTGGTGACTGTAGTTAGAGAAAATAATTCATCAGACCTGATTAAAAAACCAGGGCGGGCCGTGGACCGGACACACCGTTGGAGAAAGTAATTTATCAGGTAAGCATAAATTCTGTTTTCTCCAACATTGGTGTGTCCGGTCCACGGCGTCATCCTTACTTGTGGGAACCAATACCAAAGCTTTAGGACACGGATGAAGGGAGGGAGCAAATCAGGTTACCTAAACGGAAGGCACCACAGCTTGCAAAACCTTTCTCCCAAAAATAGCCTCCGAAGAAGCAAAAGTATCAAATTTGTAAAATTTGGCAAAAGTGTGCAGTGAAGACCAAGTCGCTGCCTTACATATCTGGTCAACAGAAGCCTCGTTCTTGAAGGCCCATGTGGAAGCCACAGCCCTAGTGGAGTTAGCTGTGATTCTTTCAGGAGGCTGCCGTCCGGCAGTCTCATAAGCCAATCGGATGATGCTTTTAAGCCAAAAGGAAAGAGAGGTAGAAGTTGCTTTTTGACCTCTCCTTTTACCAGAATAAACAACAAACAAGGAAGATGTTTGTCTGAAATCTGTTGTAGCCTCTAAATAGAATTTTAGAGCACGGACTACGTCCAAATCGTGTAACAAACGTTCCTTCTTTGAAACTGGATTCGGACATAAAGAAGGTACAACTATCTCCTGGTTAATATTTTTGTTAGAAACAACCTTAGGAAGAAAACCAGGCTTAGTACGCAAAACCACCTTATCTGCATGGAACACCAGATAGGGCGGAGAACACTGCAGAGCAGATAACTCTGAAACTCTTCTAGCAGAAGAAATTGCAACCAAAAACAAAACTTTCCAAGATAGTAACTTAATATCTATGGAATGTAAAGGTTCAAATGGAACCCCTTGAAGAACTGAAAGAACTAGATTTAGACTCCAGGGGGAAGTCAAAGGTCTGTAAACAGGCTTGATCCTAACCAGAGCCTGAACAAATGCTTGAACATCTGGCACAGCTGCCAGTCTTTTGTGTAGTAAGACAGATAAAGCAGAGATCTGTCCCTTTAGAGAACTTGCAGATAATCCTTTCTCCAAACCTTCTTGTAGAAAAGAGAGAATCTTAGGAATTTTTATCTTATTCCATGGGAATCCTTTGGATTCACACCAACAGATATATCTTTTCCATATTTTATGGTAAATCTTTCTAGTTACCGGTTTTCTGGCCTGAACCAGAGTATCTATCACAGAATCTGAAAACCCACGCTTTTTCAAGCGTTCAATCTCCAAGCCGTCAGCTGGAGGGAGACCAGATTTGGATGTTCGAATGGACCCTGAACAAGAAGGTCCTGTCTCAAAGGTAGCTTCCATGGTGGAGCCGATGACATATTCACCAGGTCTGCATACCAAGTCCTGCGTGGCCACGCAGGAGCTATCAAGATCACCGAGGCCCCCTCCTGATTGATCCTGGCTACCAGCCTGGGAATGAGAGGAAACGGTGGAAATACATAAGCTAGGTTGAAGGTCCAAGGTGCTACTAGTGCATCTACTAGAGTCGCCTTGGGATTCCTGGATCTGGACCCGTAGCAAGGAACCTTGAAGTTCTGACGAGACGCCATCAGATCCATGTCTGGAATGCCCCATAATTGAGTTATTTGGGCAAAGATCTCCGGATGGAGTTCCCACTCCCCCGGATGGAATGTCTGACGACTCAGAAAATCCACCTCCCAGTTTTCCACACCTGGGATGTGGATCGCAGACAGGTGGCAGGAGTGATCCTCCGCCCATGGAATTATTTTGGTCACTTCTTTCATCGCCAGGGAACTCCTTGTTCCCCCCTGATGATTGATATACGCAACGGTCGTCATGTTGTCTGATTGGAACCTTATGAATCTGGCCTTTGCTAGCTGAGGCCAAGCCCTGAGAGCATTGAATATCGCTCTCAGTTCCAGAATGTTTATCGGGAGAAGAGACTCTTCCCGAGACCATAGACCCTGAGCTTTCAGGGATTCCCAGACCGTGCCCCAGCCCACTAGACTGGCGTCGGTCGTGACAATGACCCACTCTGGTCTGCGGAAGCTCATTCCCTGGGACAGATGGTCCAGGGTCAGCCACCAACGGAGTGAATCCCTGGTCTTCTGATCTACTTGAATCATTGGAGACAAGTCTGTATAGTCCCCATTCCACTGTTTGAGCATGCACAGTTGTAATGGTCTTAGATGAATTCGTGCAAAAGGAACTATGTCCATTGCTGCAACCATCAACCCTACTACTTCCATGCACTGCGCTATGGAAGGACGAGGAACAGAATGAAGCACTTGACAAGAGCTTAGAAGTTTTGATTTTCTGACCTCTGTCAGAAAAATCCTCATTTCTAAGCAATCTATTATTGTTCCCAAGAAGGGAACTCTTGTCGACGGAGACAGAGAACTTTTTTCTATGTTCACCTTCCATCCGTGTGATCTGAGAAAGGCTAGAACGATGTCTGTATGAGCCTTTGCTTTTGACAGGGACGACGCTTGTATTAGAATGTCGTCCAAGTAAGGTACTACTGCAATGCCCCTCGGTCTTAGAACCGCTAGAAGGGACCCTAGCACCTTTGTGAAAATCCTTGGAGCAGTGGCTAACTCGAATGGGAGGGCCACAAACTGGTAATGCTTGTCCAGAAAAGCGAACCTTAGGAACTGATGATGTTCTTTGTGGATAGGAATATGTAGGTACGCATCCTTTAGATCCACGGTAGTCATAAATTGACCTTCCTGGATAGTGGGTAGAATCGTTCGAATGGTTTCCATCTTGAACGATGGTACCCTGAGAAATTTGTTTAGGATCTTCAAATCCAAAATTGGTCTGAAAGTTCCCTCTTTTTTGGGAACTACGAACAGATTGGAATAAAATCCCATTCCTTGTTCCTTTATTGGAACTGGGTGTATCACTCCCATCTTTAACAGGTCTTCTACACAATGTAAGAATGCCTGTCTCTTTATTTGGTTTGAGGATAAGTGAGACATGTGGAACCTTCCCCTTGGGGGTAGTTCCTTGAATTCCAGGAGATAACCTTGAGAAACTATTTCTAGCGCCCAGGGATCCTGAACATCTCTTGCCCAAGCCTGAGCAAAGAGAGAGAGAGTCTGCCCCCCACTAGATCCGGTCCCGGATCGGGGGCTACTCCTTCATGCTGTTTTGTTAGCAGCGGCAGGCTTCTTAGCCTGCTTACCCTTGTTCCAGCCTTGCATCGGTTTCCAGGCTGGTTTGGGTTGTGAGGCATTACCCTCTTGCTTAGAGGATGCAGAATTAGAGGCCGGTCCGTTCCTGAAATTGCGAAAGGAACGAAAATTAGACTTATTTTTAGCCTTGAAAGACCTATCTTGTGGAAGGACGTGGCCCTTTCCCCCAGTGATGTCTGAAATAATCTCTTTCAATTCTGGTCCAAATAGAGTTTTACCTTTGAAAGGGATGTTAAGCAATTTTGTCTTGGATGACACATCCGCTGACCAAGACTTTAGCCAAAGCGCTCTGCGCGCCACGATAGCAAACCCTGAATTTTTCGCCGCTAATCTAGCTAATTGCAAAGCGGCATCTAAAATAAAAGAGTTAGCCAATTTAAGTGCGTGAACTCTGTCTATAACCTCCTCATATGGAGTCTCTCTACTGAGCGACTTTTCTAGTTCCTCGAACCAGAACCACGCTGCTGTAGTGACAGGAACAATGCACGAAATTGGTTGTAGAAGGTAACCTTGCTGTACAAAAATCTTTTTAAGCAAACCTTCCAATTTTTTATCCATAGGATCTTTGAAAGCACAAAACTATCTTCGATAGGAATAGTAGTGCGTTTGTTTAGAGTAGAAACTGCCCCCTCGACCTTAGGGACTGTCTGCCATAAGTCCTTTCTGGGGTCGACCATAGGAAATAATTTCTTAAATATAGGGGGGGAACAAAAGGTATGCCGGGCTTTTCCCACTCCTTATTTACTATGTCCGCCACCCGCTTGGGTATAGGAAAAGCGCCGGGGTGCACCGGAACCTCTAGGAACTTGTCCATCTTGCATAATTTCTCTGGAATGACCAAGTTGTCACAATCATCCAGAGTAGATAACACCTCCTTAAGCAGTGCGCGGAGATGTTCTAATTTAAATTTAAATGTCACAACATCAGGTTCAGCTTGTTGAGAAATTTTTCCTGAATCTGAAATTTCTCCATCTGACAAAACCTCCCTCATGGCCCCTTCAGATTGGTGTGAGGGTATGACAGAACAATTATCATCAGCGCCCTCCTGCTCTTCAGTGTTTAAAACAGAGCAATCGCACTTTCTCTGATAAGTAGGCATTTTGGATAAAATATTTGCTATGGAGTTATCCATTACAGCCGTTAATTGTTGCATGGTAATAAGCATTGGCGCACTAGATGTACTAGGGGCCTCCTGCGTGGGCAAAACTGGTGTAGACACAGTAGGAGATTATATAGTATCATGTTTACTCCCCTCATCTGAGGAATCATCTTGGGCAATTTCATTATCTGTGGCAGTACTGTCCTTACTTTGTTTGGACGCTATGGCACAATTATCACATAAATTTAAATGGGGAGACACATTGGCTTTCATACATATAGAACATAGCTTATCTGAAGGTACAGACATGTTAAACAGGCTTAAACTTGTCAACAAAGCACAAAAAACTTTTAAAACAAAACCGTTACTGTCTCTTTAAATTTTAAAACAGAAAACACTTTATTACTGAATATGTGAAAAAGTATGAAGGAATTGTTCAAAAATTACCAAAATTTCACCACAGTGTCTTAAAGCATTAATAGTATTGCACACCAAATTTCAGAACTTTAACCCTTAAAATAACGGAACCGGAGCCGTTTATTAATTTAACCCCTATACAGTCCCAGCATAGTCTTTGCTGAGACCCAACCAAGCCCAGAGGGGAATACGATACCAATTGACGCCTTCTAGAAGCTTTTCCAGCAATTTTTAGATCCTCACACATGCATCTGCATGCCCTGCTCTCAAAAAACAACTGCGCAGTAATGGCGCGAAAATGAGGCTCAGTCTACAACTAGGAAGGCCCCCTGACTGGAAAAGGTGTCTAACACAGTGCCTGCCATTTAATAAACGTTCCCCAAGTTTATAAATGCAAATTGTCAGCATAAATATGAATAAAATGCCCAAATAAAGCAATCGATTTAGCCCATAAAAATGTCTACCAGTTTTTTAGCCCATAATAAGCCCTTTATTCTGTTTGTTTGACTAAGAAAATGGCTTACCGGTCCCCATGAGGGGAAATGACAGCCTTCCAGCATTACATCGTCTTGTTAGAAATATGGCTAGTCATACCTTAAGCAGAAAAGTCTGCTAACTGCTTCCCCCAACTGAAGTTACTTCATCTCAACAGTCCTATGTGGAAACAGCAATCGATTTTAGTTACTGTCTGCTAAAATCATCTTCCTCTCACAAACAGAAATCTTCATCCTTTTCTGTTTCAGAGTAAATAGTACATACCAGCACTATTTTAAAATAACAAACACTTGATAGAAGAATAAAAACTACATTTAAACACCAAAAAAACTCTTAACCATCTCCGTGGGGATGTTGCCTGTGCAACGGCAAAGAGAATGACTGGGGTGGGCGGAGCCTAGGAGGGACTATATGGCCAGCTTTGCTGGGACTCTTTGCCATTTCCTGTTGGGGAAGAGATATCCCACAAGTAAGGATGACGCCGTGGACCGGACACACCAATGTTGGAGAAATAGCAATTCTCCAGAGCAGTATGCTATTTGTGGGTATTCAAAATGTGGTGGCTTCTTGTAGCTAGTCTCTATGGCCTCCATGTATTAGCTGGCGTGCGGACAAGATTTTCAACTTAAGAAGTTGTTTGCACGCCTTCGCTGCATATGGGCAGCAAATCTGATCGTCCGCTGGCCCATATGAATCATTACATGCCCGCTCCTTCTCTCAATCACCTAGAGGGAGCGAGTTTGGGGTGATTTCTCTCTGCCAACTCAGAGGTGGCGAAGAGTGAAAGAATCAGCATTCTAATGATTGCTGCTTTTTACATTTTGGGAAGCAGGCTCACATTTACAAACCTACCCTGCAAGGGCACTGGAGCAGTTTACGCCGCTTCGTACATAGAGCCCATTTCTAGCCAGTTAAGTAGCTGCTGACCCCAACCACTAAAACACTGGTTCCAATATTATATAGGTATCAATGTTATAGTCCAGCATCCCTAATTGAGCTAAAAAAAAAAAAGTATATACAAACACATCTTAAAATAAAGTTTTTCACTCATATTTATAAAAATTAAAATTAAAATAAATGTTTTTTTTTTTTTAATTAAAATAATTGTTTAAAAAGTGTTTTAAAGAAATATGGTTTAAGACAAATTGTTGGACTGGCAAGGACTCATATTATATACAGTATGTATGTGTGTGTACAGATATATATACTTTTATTTTGAGTAAAGAACACAACTATTTATATTTTTAACGCACCTTCGGCTTTGTGCACACAGCCAGCTCCTGAATTTTGTAGAGCACCCTATATTGGTCTATTAAGTGAGGGATGCTAGCGTGAGTACTACCATTTTACTTTTAACCTGTAATATCAGAGCAAGAATAAAAGCGCTATTTAATTTGAGAGATATTGCTCAACAGCGCTAATATCTTTGCATTCCACTTGCTATTTTGCCCATTTGTATTTAGCGATGCCCCAGTTGTGCATTGTTGATCTGGAGCTGACTTTAACTATAGGTTAATCAAATAGTTATATCCAAGCAATAAGGGCAATATTAAAATGCTCTAGCACATGCCCTTTAAGTAAAAGAATACATAGCTTTATCACTATAGGTTAATCAAATAGTTATATCCAAGCAATAGGGGCAATATTAAAATGCTCTAGCACAAGCCCTTTAAGTAAAAGAATACATAGCTTTATCACTATAGGTTAATCAAATAGTTATATCCAAGCAATAGGGACATATTAAAATGCTCTAGCACAAGCCCTTTAAGTAAAAGAATACATAGCTTTATCACTATAGGTTAATCAAATAGTTATATCCAAGCAATAGGGCAATATTAAAATGCTCTAGCACATGCCCTTTAAGTAAAAGAATAAATAGCTTTATCAGCATACCAGTCAAGAAATTCCGAAAGCAATTCCTTGCGTGAACTTAAAATACCACCAGCCTAATAATGCGACAATGAAATGCCTGAGAATGAACAGAGTTTTGACCAGAACAAAGATTGCTAACTGACCTGTAAGTTAAAAAACTTGTTTGAGTTGTTTGAAGGTATTATATATATTTTTTTTAATATGCTAATTTTGACTTTGTTTATATTTTCAAGATGAGTATATATTTGCTTTATTTTATTAATAGGATTTTGTCAAGATTATTTGTCATATCCTTTTTTTTAAATTCTATGTTCTGAATCTGTCCGAATATGTTGTGTGATCTCTTATCACTTTCTCTCAACTAAACTGAGTATAAACAGATATTTAATTAACAGTATCAGCCAAATTTAACAAAGTCTGGTGGACAGGGGCTGACATCTTTGCCCCCTGTCCGCCCAGGTTTGCATCTAGCAGGCTGCAATACGCTGCCCGCAATGATTATTGCAAACTATGGGGTAGATTTACTAAAGGTCGAGTGGACATGATTCTCTGTAGCGAATCATGTCCGCTCGACCTTGCTAAATGCCGACAGCATTTGAAATGCTTGTGCAATGCCGCCCCCTGCTCACTCGCGGCCGATCAACTGCTAGCAGGGGCCGTCAATCATTCAGATCGGATTAGATAGGGATGATTTCAGTCCGGCAGAGAAGTTAAGGAGCAGTGACTTCTTAACGTCCGTTTCTGGTGGACCAGAAAAGATGGGGCGTTGATGCAGCATCCACTGCTTGTTAAATCTATGGCTAGTGTGCAATACAGACCCTGCTTATTCACAGCCAATCCCGTGCAAGCAAGGGCCATCAATCTATCCAGTCAGAAAAGTCCGGGGGGATTGAGATACGCCACATAACATGCGAACCTGCAGCTGACGGTGCTCAGATCCTTTGATAAAACTGGGCCTATTTATCTAACTGAAAAAGTCCTCTTCAAAATAAGTGAAATGGAATACATACTCACTGTCTACAAAAAATGTTTTAAATAGCACTGTAAATGTGATGTCTTTTATTAGAGTGATCTATTGTACTCAAATGTAAATCTCCCAACCTAAAAAATGTATGTTAAATGATAGCAAAGTAATGAAAAAAAATGTTTATTTAATAAAGTACAAAAAAAATATTAAACACATTACTTTTAAAGTGATTATTATTTATTGGTTCTCTAAAAATATTATTGCAAGTGTTATCTCTTTGCATTCATTATTTTCCTCTAAGGTAATGAATATTTTTTTCCCATTTGTATGATATTTATGAATTTAAACTATAAATATAGTCTCTTGCCCACTTAGAGATAAGATAGGGCCCTTTTCATCTCTTTCTCTGGCCAAAAAGGTCACTTTTCAATTTGTTATGATCAGAATATCATGTTTTTGGCTATTTCCTGCACATTTGATCGTGTTTTTTGTTCTGTGTTAAAAACCCTATACTTAATATAAGGGCCAAAAAGTTCTCGCTGATCACAATCCATTTTCATGAGACTTTTCAAAACCTTTTAAGACCAGTTTTGATTTTCCAAATTCAACAACTCAAGGCACTTGGCAAAGTCCTGAAATGGCATTTCGGACATCTTTGCAAGTGTTCCAAGACTATTTGGAAACAGTCCATTATCTTGTACATGTGCACGATAATACACTGCTAAGTACCTTGAACTTGAATTGTTTCCTCACAGTTCCAGGTTTATATTGCTGACTCTGACTCTGTGAGAGTCTTTAATTCTTCTTGGTCCTGACCCATAAAGAACAGGGTTCTTTAGCTGTCCTTAACAAGGAGGTTTACTGTATTAGTAAGTCTAGACCTTCTGAGGGATGGTTGTATACACTTTTCTTATTATTATAATCTTGTGCAATTGGTTGTGTGAGTGCAGGGGTCCCACACATGTACATTTTGTACAATAATTACTTTGGGGTCCAATGCTGTCTCAGTCACCCATAGTGCAGGTTAATTAGTTAACTTTTAATACAAGTTTGTTTGTGGCTCCATTCTCAGAAGATTATTTGATCTCTTCCATATATGCTTATGGTAAAGCCCTTGAGAAATTTAGTTTCATTTGTTTTAAATGTTGATAGTTCACTGAAGGTTAATTTGGTCCATTCTGCTTGATTCTAAAAAATCATATGGGAACTCATCTATATCTGCATAATGAAGATAGGACCCTTTACTATTAGCCAAAAATATAGGTATTTTCTAATACATTCTTATTCTAGAAAATGGTAGATTTTTTAAAGCTTATTTAGGCAGTTGGGTTTTCTTCTTGGTCCTCCAGATGGAAATTACCACCTTTTGCCTTTTCAAGGGTTTTCAGTAGTTAAATAATAATGTTTGACATTCAGTATTTGGTAGAGGGTCTTAATGATGACAAGCATAGGCAAGACTTTTTTTTTCCACACATTTGCCCTGATAAGGGTTACTTTTATGCTAAATTACCAATTAAACAACACATGTTATCACATAAGTATGAAAGAAAAATAGATATATATGTAAGGGAATAGTAGGAGTTAGGATATTTTCCAGAGGTTTCTACCTACTCTGTGTACTCTAAGGGCTAGATTGCAATCCAGATGCATACATGGAGCAGCTACAGAAAAAAACAGAATTTATGCTTACCTGATAAATTACTTTCTCCAACGGTGTGTCCGGTCCACAGCGTCATCCTTACTTGTGGGATATCTCTTCCCCAACAGGAAATGGCAAAGAGTCCCAGCAAAGCTGGCCATATAGTCCCTCCTAGGCTCCGCCCACCCCAGTCATTCGACCGACGGACAGGAGGAAATATATATAGGAGAAACCATATGGTACCTTGGTGACTGTAGTTAGAGAAAATAATTCATCAGACCTGATTAAAAAACCAGGGCGGGCCGTGGACCGGACACACCGTTGGAGAAAGTAATTTATCAGGTAAGCATAAATTCTGTTTTCTCCAACATTGGTGTGTCCGGTCCACGGCGTCATCCTTACTTGTGGGAACCAATACCAAAGCTTTAGGACACGGATGAAGGGAGGGAGCAAATCAGGTTACCTAAACGGAAGGCACCACAGCTTGCAAAACCTTTCTCCCAAAAATAGCCTCCGAAGAAGCAAAAGTATCAAATTTGTAAAATTTGGCAAAAGTGTGCAGTGAAGACCAAGTCGCTGCCTTACATATCTGGTCAACAGAAGCCTCGTTCTTGAAGGCCCATGTGGAAGCCACAGCCCTAGTGGAGTTAGCTGTGATTCTTTCAGGAGGCTGCCGTCCGGCAGTCTCATAAGCCAATCGGATGATGCTTTTAAGCCAAAAGGAAAGAGAGGTAGAAGTCGCTTTTTGACCTCTCCTTTTACCAGAATAAACAACAAACAAGGAAGATGTTTGTCTGAAATCTGTTGTAGCCTCTAAATAGAATTTTAGAGCACGGACTACGTCCAAATCGTGTAACAAACGTTCCTTCTTTGAAACTGGATTCGGACATAAAGAAGGTACAACTATCTCCTGGTTAATATTTTTGTTAGAAACAACCTTAGGAAGAAAACCAGGCTTAGTACGCAAAACCACCTTATCTGCATGGAACACCAGATAGGGCGGAGAACACTGCAGAGCAGATAACTCTGAAACTCTTCTAGCAGAAGAAATTGCAACCAAAAACAAAACTTTCCAAGATAGTAACTTAATATCTATGGAATGTAAAGGTTCAAACGGAACCCCTTGAAGAACTGAAAGAACTAGATTTAGACTCCAGGGGGAAGTCAAAGGTCTGTAAACAGGCTTGATCCTAACCAGAGCCTGAACAAATGCTTGAACATCTGGCACAGCTGCCAGTCTTTTGTGTAGTAAGACAGATAAAGCAGAGATCTGTCCCTTTAGAGAACTTGCAGATAATCCTTTCTCCAAACCTTCTTGTAGAAAGGAGAGAATCTTAGGAATTTTTATCTTATTCCATGGGAATCCTTTGGATTCACACCAACAGATATATCTTTTCCATATTTTATGGTAAATCTTTCTAGTTACCGGTTTTCTGGCCTGAACCAGAGTATCTATCACAGAATCTGAAAACCCACGCTTTTTCAAGCGTTCAATCTCCAAGCCGTCAGCTGGAGGGAGACCAGATTTGGATGTTCGAATGGACCCTGAACAAGAAGGTCCTGTCTCAAAGGTAGCTTCCATGGTGGAGCCGATGACATATTCACCAGGTCTGCATACCAAGTCCTGCGTGGCCACGCAGGAGCTATCAAGATCACCGAGGCCCCCTCCTGATTGATCCTGGCTACCAGCCTGGGAATGAGAGGAAACGGTGGAAATACATAAGCTAGGTTGAAGGTCCAAGGTGCTACTAGTGCATCTACTAGAGTCGCCTTGGGATTCCTGGATCTGGACCCGTAGCAAGGAACCTTGAAGTTCTGACGAGACGCCATCAGATCCATGTCTGGAATGCCCCATAATTGAGTTATTTGGGCAAAGATCTCCGGATGGAGTTCCCACTCCCCCGGATGGAATGTCTGACGACTCAGAAAATCCGCCTCCCAGTTTTCCACACCTGGGATGTGGATCGCAGACAGGTGGCAGGAGTGATCCTCCGCCCATTGAATTATTTTGGTCACTTCTTTCATCGCCAGGGAACTCCTTGTTCCCCCCTGATGATTGATATACGCAACGGTCGTCATGTTGTCTGATTGGAACCTTATGAATCTGGCCTTTGCTAGCTGAGGCCAAGCCCTGAGAGCATTGAATATCGCTCTCAGTTCCAGAATGTTTATCGGGAGAAGAGACTCTTCCCGAGACCATAGACCCTGAGCTTTCAGGGATTCCCAGACCGTGCCCCAGCCCACTAGACTGGCGTCGGTCGTGACAATGACCCACTCTGGTCTGCGGAAGCTCATTCCCTGGGACAGATGGTCCAGGGTCAGCCACCAACGGAGTGAATCCCTGGTCTTCTGATCTACTTGAATCATTGGAGACAAGTCTGTATAGTCCCCATTCCACTGTTTGAGCATGCACAGTTGTAATGGTCTTAGATTAATTCGTGCAAAAGGAACTATGTCCATTGCTGCAACCATCAACCCTACTACTTCCATGAGACAGAGAACTTTTTTCTATGTTCACCTTCCATCCGTGTGATCTGAGAAAGGCTAGAACGATGTCTGTATGAGCCTTTGCTTTTGACAGGGACGACGCTTGTATTAGAATGTCGTCCAAGTAAGGTACTACTGCAATGCCCCTCGGTCTTAGAACCGCTAGAAGGGACCCTAGCACCTTTGTGAAAATCCTTGGAGCAGTGGCTAACTCGAATGGGAGGGCCACAAACTGGTAATGCTTGTCCAGAAAAGCGAACCTTAGGAACTGATGATGTTCTTTGTGGATAGGAATATGTAGGTACGCATCCTTTAGATCCACGGTAGTCATAAATTGACTTTCCTGGATAGTGGGTAGAATCGTTCGAATGGTTTCCATCTTGAACGATGGTACCCTGAGAAATTTGTTTAGGATCTTCAAATCCAAAATTGGTCTGAAAGTTCCCTCTTTTTTGGGAACTACGAACAGATTGGAATAAAATCCCATTCCTTGTTCCTTTATTGGAACTGGGTGTATCACTCCCATCTTTAACAGGTCTTCTACACAATGTAAGAATGCCTGTCTCTTTATTTGGTTTGAGGATAAGTGAGACATGTGGAACCTTCCCCTTGGGGGTAGTTCCTTGAATTCCAGGAGATAACCTTGAGAAACTATTTCTAGCGCCCAGGGATCCTGAACATCTCTTGCCCAAGCCTGAGCAAAGAGAGAGAGAGTCTGCCCCCCACTAGATCCGGTCCCGGATCGGGGGCTACTCCTTCATGCTGTTTTGTTAGCAGCGGCAGGCTTCTTGGCCTGCTTACCCTTGTTCCAGCCTTGCATCAGTTTCCAGGCTGGTTTGGGTTGTGAGGCATTACCCTCTTGCTTAGAGGATGCAGAATTAGAGGCCGGTCCGTTCCTGAAATTGCGAAAGGAACGAAAATTAGACTTATTTTTAGCCTTGAAAGACCTATCTTGTGGAAGGACGTGGCCCTTTCCCCCAGTGATGTCTGAAATAATCTCTTTCAATTCTGGTCCAAATAGAGTTTTACCTTTGAAAGGGATGTTAAGCAATTTTGTCTTGGATGACACATCCGCTGACCAAGACTTTAGCCAAAGCGATCTGCGCGCCACGATAGCAAACCCTGAATTTTTCGCCGCTAATCTAGCTAATTGCAAAGCGGCATCTAAAATAAAAGAGTTAGCCAATTTAAGTGCGTGAACTCTGTCTATAACCTCCTCATATGGAGTCTCTCTACTGAGCGACTTTTCTAGTTCCTCGAACCAGAACCACGCTGCTGTAGTGACAGGAACAATGCACGAAATTGGTTGTAGAAGGTAACCTTGCTGTACAAAAATCTTTTTAAGCAAACCTTCCAATTTTTTATCCATAGGATCTTTGAAAGCACAACTATCTTCGATAGGAATAGTAGTGCGTTTGTTTAGAGTAGAAACTGCCCCCTCGACCTTAGGGACTGTCTGCCATAAGTCCTTTCTGGGGTCGACCATAGGAAATAATTTCTTAAATATAGGGGGGGAACAAAAGGTATGCCGGGCTTTTCCCACTCCTTATTTACTATGTCCGCCACCCGCTTGGGTATAGGAAAAGCGTCGGGGTGCACCGGAACCTCTAGGAACTTGTCCATCTTGCATAATTTCTCTGGAATGACCAAGTTGTCACAATCATCCAGAGTAGATAACACCTCCTTAAGCAGTGCGCGGAGATGTTCTAATTTAAATTTAAATGTCACAACATCAGGTTCAGCTTGTTGAGAAATTTTTCCTGAATCTGAAATTTCTCCATCTGACAAAACCTCCCTCATGGCCCCTTCAGATTGGTGTGAGGGTATGACAGAACAATTATCATCAGCGCCCTCCTGCTCTTCAGTGTTTAAAACAGAGCAATTGCGCTTTCTCTGATAAGTAGGCATTTTGGATAAAATATTTGCTCTCTAGTTATCCATTACAGCCGTTAATTGTTGCATGGTAATAAGCATTGGCGCACTAGATGTACTAGGGGCCTCCTGCGTGGGCAAAACTGGTGTAGACACAGTAGGAGATGATATAGTATCATGTTTACTCCCCTCATCTGAGGAATCATCTTGGGCAATTTCATTATCTGTGGCAGTACTGTCCTTACTTTGTTTGGACGCTATGGCACAATTATCACATAAATTTAAATGGGGAGACACATTGGCTTTCATACATATAGAACATAGCTTATCTGAAGGTACAGACATGTTAAACAGGCTTAAACTTGTCAACAAAGCACAAAAAACGTTTTAAAACAAAACCGTTACTATCTCTTTAAATTTTAAACAGAAAACACTTTATTACTGAATATGTGAAAAAGTATGAAGGAATTGTTCAAAAATTACCAACTTTAACTTTAACCCTTAAAATAACGGAACCGGAGCCGTTTATTAATTTAACCCCTATACAGTCCCAGCATAGTCTTTGCTGAGACCCAACCAAGCCCAGAGGGGAATACGATACCAATTGACGCCTTCTAGAAGCTTTTCCAGCAATTTTTAGATCCTCACACATGCATCTGCATGCCCTGCTCTCAAAAAACAACTGCGCAGTAATGGCGCGAAAATGAGGCTCAGTCTACAACTAGGAAGGCCCCCTGACTTGAAAAGGTGTCTAACACAGTGCCTGCCATTTAATAAACGTTCCCCAAGTTTATAAATGCAAATTGTCAGCATAAATATGAATAAAATGCCCAAATAAAGCAATCGATTTAGCCCATAAAAATGTCTACCAGTTTTTTAGCCCATAATAAGCCCTTTATTCTGTTTGTTTGACTAAGAAAATGGCTTACCGGTCCCCATGAGGGGAAATGACAGCCTTCCAGCATTACATCGTCTTGTTAGAAATATGGCTAGTCATACCTTAAGCAGAAAAGTCTGCTAACTGCTTCCCCCAACTGAAGTTACTTCATCTCAACAGTCCTATGTGGAAACAGCAATCGATTTTAGTTACTGTCTGCTAAAATCATCTTCCTCTCACAAACAGAAATCTTCATCCTTTTCTGTTTCAGAGTAAATAGTACATACCAGCACTATTTTAAAATAACAAACACTTGATAGAAGAATAAAAACTACATTTAAACACCAAAAAAACTCTTAACCATCTCCGTGGGGATGTTGCCTGTGCAACGGCAAAGAGAATGACTGGGGTGGGCGGAGCCTAGGAGGGACTATATGGCCAGCTTTGCTGGGACTCTTTGCCATTTCCTGTTGGGGAAGAGATATCCCACAAGTAAGGATGACGCCGTGGACCGGACACACCAATGTTGGAGAAATAGCAATTCTCCAGAGCAGTATGCTATTTGTGGGTATTCAAAATGTGGTGGCTTCTTGTAGCTAGTCTCTATGGCCTCCATGTATTAGCTGGCGTGCGGACAAGATTTTCAACTTAAGAAGTTGTTTGCACGCCTTCGCTGCATATGGGCAGCAAATCTGATCGTCCGCTGGCCCATATGAATCATTACATGCCCGCTCCTTCTCTCAATCACCTAGAGGGAGCGAGTTTGGGGTGATTTCTCTCTGCCAACTCAGAGGTGGCGAAGAGTGAAAGAATCAGCATTCTAATGATTGCTGCTTTTTACATTTTGGGAAGCAGGCTCACATTTACAAACCTACCCTGCAAGGGCACTGGAGCAGTTTACGCCGCTTCGTACATAGAGCCCATTTCTAGCCAGTTAAGTAGCTGCTGACCCCAACCACTAAAACACTGGTTCCAATATTATATAGGTATCAATGTTATAGTCCAGCATCCCTAATTGTGCTTCAGCCTCTTTTGTAATTATTAACCCTTTTCACTACCCTTCCCCAACCACAATTAACCCTATAAGTGACCTTGCCCCCACCACAATACCTCAACACACACAAAATCGTTTAAATTTAGTGGGTAAACATGCAAAAACAATATTAAACATGTTTTATCAATGGTTTGTCAATGGTTTTGTCTGTAGCCGTTTGACACACATGGTACATGGAAGTAAAATACACATAGTGAAAAGGAAAGTAAATGGTGACAGTTAATTCCTTATTGACAAGGACTACCTAAGGTGATTTAATTCATATTTGTTTTCCACTTAATCAATAATGGAGTTGATTCCAACCTTTCCAAATTCCTAGTTTGATATTAGAAAAAAAAAGTGTCCTTTTTCTGTGTTTTTTTTATTAAAATGATCACAATCTTCCTTTGTCAAACAGAACTGATTTTGATAAATGCCACTAGATTTGATAGCCATTTTCCCACAACGGCACCCTTAATGAAGGTAATGACTGCCAATCAACAAACACGAGAACTGATACACCAAACAAAACAACCACTTAAGTTAAAAATGGTGGATTCAGACTCTTTTTATCTCATATCACAGCCTTATCACTTTCACAGAAACATTGACACCCTTACCAACATGCAACATGGTCCCTATCTTTTTATAATGGATTAATGGGGTTAACAGAGTTAATAGATGTGGGTGTGTATTGCAACTGGTAAGAGTGGCATTTATTTTTTATTAAAATCATTTTAAATGTAATTTACAGACAGGTAAACATTGGTATTGATATCTGTATTGATTTTGCAACTGGTTATATATATTGTAGATAGTATTCAGTATTGTTTGTCATATGACACTATTCAATTGTCATCAAAATGGGATTTTGTTGTTGCTGCAGCTTGTTTTTCTGGTCTGACCATGGAGAGATTGTTAGCCTATGTGTATTATAGTTTTAGCGGTGAGTTCTGAGCATTTATCAAGTGTCTTTGGCTGCTGAACTCAGTGGGCTCCATTTATTAAGCAAAGGGTGCTGCTTCGGAGCCCCATTTTTCAGGTCCACCTGAAACAGAAGTTAAGAAACAGCGGTCGTAAGACTGAACTTCTCCGCCTTTGCTAATGGCCAATTGGCTGCCAGTAAACAGGCTGCAGCATTGCACAAGCTTTTAACTGTATGCTGTCGGCATTTAGCAAGGTTTGCTAGAGCGAATCATGTCTGCTCGACCTTTGTTAAATCTACCCCAATGTCTCTATTTTGTGGTCAATATTTAGTTGATAACTTGTGGTCAGGTGGATTTGTGATCGTTGAAGTCAGTGCTGCCCATGTATCCTATGAGTGAATTTTCTAAAATCTGCCCCAATCCAATACAATCACAGAGATTTAATTATCTTTTCAATTGCAATCATTCCGATGATGAAGAAGGCTTATTGGGAGCTGTAAAACAGCAGACAAACATGGTCACCAAAATTGGAATCAATCCCAATATCCGTAAATCATTTACGCATTTACGATTTCATATATTTATTTTTAGGTTTATCTTCAACATCTGTATGAACATTCTGATAATTGTATTAGAATACTGCTGTTAAGTTCTGTCAATTCAACGTATTGGTGAAATCTACTCAAGCCCTTCAAAAATGATATAATAACTGTGTTATCTATTGGATTTGTAATGGATTTGTGCGAGCTCAAAACTGAAAATCAAGTGAAAAAGTCATTAAAAGTACTTCTCATGACTCATCTAATGGATTGGAAGAGACCTGTTAAAGAGACATTAACAACAACTTTTGCTTTTGTGTAACAATTGTTCTTTGTCTAATGCTTCCTAGTATCCTACAGAGACCAAAAAGCTAATCCTGTAAACTAGGTATTTCAAGTACTGTTATATGATTTTCTGGTTACAGAATTTGCTTTTGGCAAAATGTAAACTTTACACCCAAACAAGAGATGTCTAGTGTAATTTTAATTAGAAGTATACAGAATGTCAAAGTTTACTGCAAGACAAAATATGCAAATAATGATTATTAATGTTATAATTTTTTAAAGCACATATATAACAGGATAATAAAATAACACAACACAACTTTATGCTTCACAACGGTGATAGCAAAGCATATTACATTATGCTACAGTAATTGCAAGTGAAATTTTAGTAATTCAAGAGGTGTGTAAGTATAAGAGTGGAACTGCAATTTAAAGAGAAATCCTCCATAGATACTAGTACTGGGAAGGCATATTTGTTTCCTTCAGTTCTTTTTTTTAACTGTTATTAAATTACATTATGATTCCCAATGAGGGGGTGCAAGAGTTGACTCCATCATTCCATCTTGGGGTCTGGACAGTATTCTCAATAGTGTCAATCACAATTGTTTAAAAATGTATCTAATGCTTTTTCTACAAAATTCACCATTAAAATTTATGGGGATTTTCGTAGATAAATCATTTAATAAGCTTTTGTTATCGACCAACTGACAATACTATCCTAACCTGTCTGAGTACTGTTTTGGGACTTAAAGGGACAGTCTAGTCAAAATTAAACTTTCATGATTCAGTTAGGAAACAACTTTCCAATTTACTTTTATCATCAAATTTGCTTTGTTCCCTTGGTGGTATTTTTTAAAAGCTAAACCTAGGAAGGTTCAAACTAATTTCTAAACTGTTTAAAACCGCCTCCTAGCATTTTGATAGTTTTTCACATTTAGAAAGTACTAGTTCATGTGTGTCATATAGATAACATTGTGCTCACTCCCATGGAGTTATCTAGGAGTCTGAACTGATTGGCTAAACTGCATGTCTGTCAAAAGCACTGAGATAGGGGGGGCAGTCTGTAGAGGCTTAGATACAAGGTTATCACAGGGGTAAAACATATATTAATATAACTGTGTTCGATATGCAAAACTGGTGAATGGGTAATAAAGGGATTATCTATCAATTTAAATAATAAAAATTCTGGTGTAGACTGTCCCTTTAATTGTAGTAGCTTTTGGAACCATGCTACATTTATGTGTGATTGGAGGATGTAACTGATTTTTGTGATAATGCTATAATCCAGATGATGCTCTGACCTTTTTCAGAATAATTGTACAGCGTCACCCAGCAACAGTATATTTGATAATCCCCCTGATTTCTCACTGCTTGTGAGGTTCACAAAATCATAGTCTAAGATATGAAAGAGATCTTTTTATAACTTGCTGGATGCAACACAATGGGTCTCTCTGTCTGTGGATATCTAAGGGCCGATTTATCAAGGGCCGAATGGCCCCTAATGCCCCTGTTTCCGTGCGAGCCTTCAGGCTCGCCGGAAACAGCAGTTATGAAGCAGTGGTCTGGTCCGCTGCCTCTGAGCGGTGGACAGCAATCAACCTGATCAGATCCGATCGGGTTGATTGACACCCCTTGCTAGCGGTCGATTGACTGCGATTCTGTAGGGGGGCATTGCACAAGCAGTTCACCGGAATTGCTTGGGTAATGTTAAATGCCGACAGCGTATGCTGTCGGCATTCAGTGATGTCTGTCGGACATGAAACACTACAGCGTATCATGTCGGACAGACATTGATAAATCGGGCCCCATGTCTCATTTAAATACTCTTGTCTACTATAAGATTATGATTGTAATACATGATTGATGTATATTTTGTATATTTTCTCCCTAGCACTCTGACAGTGTAATGTGTTATTTTTAATTAATTTTATGTTTGTGTTATCTTAACACTATTTTAGTCTCACTATTAAAATTTAAGTTTTAACATTAGGCTCAATCATGCGACTTGCATAATTTAAGTGTGTGCCGTAGGGTTATATTTCTTTTTCTTTCTGCACTTAATTCTACTTTGATATATACCCTGGCACCCTCCACATTCCAGGAACCACAACTCTTAGTGAATGTATGAGCTATTAATAAACACCTAGTTTACGAGTTGTGCTTTACGGTTTTAACGCTGAAAAAATGGCAATTTCAGCGTAAAAATAGTAACGCAGACATTACGAGTCGTGCCGGTATAGCTATACCTCAAGCATTTGAGCCTGTAACGCAACGTCAATCCCGCACTCAAAAAAATTACGTTTTTGCGTGGGATTTCCATAGTGCCAGTGTTACAGGTTGTGTGGTGAGGCTAAAATGCTTGCGCTACAGCCTATACCGACACGACCCGTTCCGCTATCTGAGACCAGTAGTTATGAGCAACAAAAATGTTTCACAAAACTCATAACTAAAATGTTTCAAAGTACACTAACACCCATAAACTACCAATTAACTAATATTCCGCCACCCTCTTGCATCGCAAACACTATTTAAAATGTATTAACCCCTAATCTGCCGCTCCTGACATCGCCACCACTAATAAAAGTTGTGAACCCCTATTCGCCGCTCCCCAACATCACCACCACTAAATAAAGTTATTAACCCCTTAACCTCTGGCCTCCCACATCACTGCCACTAAATAAACCTATTAACCCCTAAACCGCCAACTCCCCACATCGCAAAAACTAAATTAAACTAACCCCTAAACCTAACAACCCCCTAACTTTAAATTAAATTTACAATATCCCTATCTTAAAATAAATAAAAACTTACCTGTGAAATAAAAAAGCTAAGTTTAAACTAACAATTAACCTAACATAACTATTATACTAAAATTAAAATAACTACCAATTAAATAAACTAAATTACACATTAAAAAAAACTAACACTACTAAAAAAAATTAATTGTATAATTACAAAAAATAAAAAATACTAAATTACAAAAAATAACAAACACTAAATTCCAAAAAATAACGAACGAAATTATCCAAAATAAAAACAATTACACCTAATCTAATAGCCCTATAAAAATAAAAAAGACCACCCAAAATTAAAAAAACCCTAGCCTACAATAAACTACCAATAGCCCTTAAAGGGGCCTTTTGTAGGGCATTGCCCTAAAGAAATCAGCTCTTTTACCTGTAAAAAAAAATACAAAGACCCCCCAACAGTAAAAGCCACCACCAACCCAACCAACCCCCCAAAATATAAAACCTATGTAAGTCTTATAGTGATTTGGTAATTTAGAGTGATCTGAGGTAGTAAACTGTACATTTCCTTTAAAATACTTAAAGGGACACTGAAGCCAATTTTTTTCTTTCGTGATTCAGATAGAGCATGCAATTTTAAGCAACTTTCTAATTTACTCCAATTATAAATTTTTCTTTGTTCTCTTGCTTTTTTTATTTGAAAAAGAAGGCATCTAAGCTATTTTTTTGGTTCAGAACCATGGAAAGCACTTGTTTATTTGTGGATGAATTTATCCACCAATCAGCAAGAACAACCCAGGTTGCTCACCAAAAATGGGTCGGCATCTAAACTTACATTCTTGCATTTCAAATAAAGATACCAAGAGAATTAAGACAATTTAATAATAGGAGTACATTAGAAAGTTGCTTAAAATTGCATGCTTTATCTGAATCCCAAAAGAAAAAAATTGGGTTCAGTGTCTTTAACTATTTCTTGTAAAACAAAACAAAAAAAACCATCATCATGACCTATTTTATCAACTTTCTCTGTAATTTATCTCTGAAAATTGTGTTTTTTTTCCCACTGTTTGTAGACTGGAGCGCAGTCCATGAAACCTTCTACACAGTTAATGCTTGATTCAGTGCAGCAGTTAATTTATACCTGTTCCTAAATGACCACATAGAGAAAGGCTCTTCAATAAATATAAGGCTTAGGGACTAAGTCCTAAGGGGCACTAATGGTAACCCAAAAGATGTAATGTATCTGTTGCGGTTAAAGTCTGAAATTGGGTAATCCTAGCATTACCCGGGTAAAGCTGACATTACACAAGCGGCTCTGGGTAAACCCGATGTAACATGATAAATCTCCTCATAGTGCATCGAGTCACCACATCAAACATATATATGATGTACTGTAATTCACACTTCTTCACTATCTTTTTTGCCTCTGCCTGTGGGGTTCAACGGGGGCAAAGCCCCCTTTGTAAACCCCATTCCCCAAGGTTCACTTGGGGTGGATGCCAGAGGGTCGGAGGGGGCCTTCCTTCAACTCCCCAGGCAGAGTAAAAAAATATAGTGTACATTACTTAGGGCTTTGCCCACAGCCGCTTGGGTAATGTCAGCTTTACCCCGGGTAATCCTAGGATCACCCAGATTTCAGACTTTACCTGTAACATATCAAAAGATTGTATAATGAAAATATTGCAAAGTGTATCAGTCCAGCTGCAAATTGGTTTTCAGTTCACTAGGGCTGCTCCTCTTCATATGGTGTGGGAACCTCAGACAGATCACTGGAAATAAAACACAAAAGGGCGCCTAATAGTGTAGACTGTGAGGCCTATGTATCAAAGGACAGTGCGGATCAGGTCCGCAAGACCTTGCTGAATGCGGTGAGCAATACGCTCTCCGTATTCAGCATTGCACCAGCAGCTCATAAGAGCTGCTGGTGCAACGCCGCCCCCTGCAGACTCGCCAGCAGGGAGGTGTCAATCAACCCGATCGTACTCGATCGGGTTGAATTGTGGCGATTCCTGTCCGCCTGCTCAGAGCAGGCAGACAGGGTTATGGAGCAGCGGTCTTTAGACCACTGCTTCATAACTGCTGTTTCTGCCGAGTCTGAAGACTCGCCAGAAATACGGACCCTCAAACTCCATACGGAGCTTGATAAATGGGCCTCTGTATAATCAAAAGTAGAAATGTAATATCCCAAATGGGGAACTCACAATCAGGGTGGCATTACTCAAACAATAGTGCATGTAAAGCAGGCTGGATGTCACATTCACCAGCTGACTGAGCCAGTTTGTTCTTTCTGGCGAATATAAAAGCCTCCGTTTAGGATCCCTGGAAATAAAGCATAGAAGTACGTCTCATCGTGTTATATAGTGACAAGCTCAAAAGCTCCCAAGTGGGTAACTCTATAGGATTAATAGTGCATAAGGGCATGGTGGATATTCTAGTCTCCAGCTGACTTTCTCCTCACGTACACTCTTCTGTTGGAGTTCCTGATTGCAGGCAAATTCCAAAATGGAAGGAGAAAATAATAAAGGAGCTATCTAAGTTAAGGTTAACTAGATTAAAACTTTATTAAAAATTGCAATAACAATAAAACAATTATGCGACGCATTTCTCCGCTCTCAACAGGCATCAAGGAGTTTCATCAGGCATCAAGGAGTATGTCCTTGGACTGCAAAACAATGCAAATTTAGCTTACAAAATGACCATTTTAAAAGCTTTTAAAACATTTATTTGTCTGCAGATAATTTGCCTTTCAGTGCTGTCTTGCTGATATCTGCTCTTCAAATATATATATATTAATGTAACTTAAACATTTATGATGACTTTGGATTTTAGAGTTATCCGAGACAGCAAATTAATTTTTTCTTTTTACAAAGTTTAGAAAAGTTAATCTAATGATTCTAATGACATCGCCGACACCTAAATAAAGTTATTAACCCCTAATCTGCTGCTCCCGATATTGCCTACCACTATACTAAAGTTATTAATTCCTATTCCCCTGC
This sequence comes from Bombina bombina, assembly GCF_027579735.1. Taxonomy (NCBI): domain Eukaryota; kingdom Metazoa; phylum Chordata; class Amphibia; order Anura; family Bombinatoridae; genus Bombina; species Bombina bombina. The sequence continues at coordinate 184,168,565 of NC_069504.1, forward strand.
ACCCCAACATCGCCCACACTATAATAAATATATTAACCCCTGTTCCGCCGCTCCCTGACATCGCCGCCACTAAATAAAGCTATTAACCCCTAAACCTAACCCTAACCCTAACGTACCCCTAACCCTAACACCCCCTAACTTAAATATAATTAAAATAGAGCTAAATTAAAGTAAAATTATTAACTAAATAATACCTTTTTTAAAACTAAATACAAACTTACCTGTGAAATAAAACCTAAGCTAGCTACAATATAACTAATAGTTATATTGTAGCTAGCTTAGGTTTTATTTTTATTTCATAGGTAAGTTTTTATTTATTTTAACTAGGTAGACTAGTTAGTAAATAGTTATTAACTATTTACTAACTACCAAGTTAAAATAAATACAAACTTACCTGTGAAATAAAACCTAAGCTGCCTTACACTAAAACCTAACATTACAAAAATAAAAAACACTAAAATTACAAAAAAATTAAAAACCTACCATTGCAAAAAATAACGAATGAAATTATCCAAAACAATAAAAATTATTCCTATTCTAATACCCTGTTTAGAAAAAAAAACCACCCCAAAATATAAAAGTCTAATCTATAATAAACTACCAAGGGTCCTTAAAAGGGCCTTTTGTAGGGCATTGCCCTAAAGTTAACAGCTCTTTTGCTACAAAAGAAAACAAACACCCCCTAACAGTATACAAACACCCACCCCCCAAACCCACAAAAAGACAAAAAAATAACTAATCTACCCATTGCCCTAAAAAGGGCATTTGTATGGGCATTGCCCTTAAAAGGGCATTTAGCTCTTTTTCCTGCACTTTAAAGGGTATTCCTATTAAAATACCCATTTAAAAAAACAAAACAAAATAAAAAACCTAATCTAGAATAAACTAACAAAAGCCCTTAAAAGGGCCTTTTGTAGGGCATTGCCCTAAGCTAAACAGCTCTTTTACCTGAAAAAATACAAACCCCCACTACCTCAAACCCACAAAATAAAAAAAACTATCTAAAAAAACCTAAGCTACCCATTGCCCTGATTAGGGGATTTGTATGGGCATTGGATGCAGAAAAACAGAGTAAGGGTAGCTCTAAACAGCTTAGAGGATAATCAAATAGAATGAATATTTCAGAAGTGATAATAATGTTCTTATCTACTCGGGGCAAATGGACATGTGTGGTGTAGTGCAATGATAAGTGAAACACTAAATAGTGAAGAAAAAACTCTCTATATAAGGCTATATATATATATATATATATATATATATATATATATATATATATATATATAAAAATGTACACCAAGTAAGAAATAACAATGCAGATTTTAATTTATAAATAAAATATATAAATGAAATGGAATAATGTATTGAAGGTGCCGGCACCAATGGCGAAAATTAAAAATTAAGAATAAATAATACAGACAAATGTAGTCTAGAATAAAAACATATAAGATACAAAGGAAATATATAGTAAGTTGTTGGATACAATTTGTGACCACAGTATCTAACAGAATTCATAAAAAAGGATCTGTAACTCCTAATATAAGTCAGTCCCGTATGTAGGATATTATAATGGCAATCAGTTGTTCCCAGTTCTATTGATAATTGTTTACCGTACTGGTGTTTCTGGTTACCGTCCTTAAATAGTTGGAAACAGAACTGTTTGCGGCCATGGATGATAGAAGAAAAAACCGCTCCGGCGGTACTGTCCAATCCTTTGTAGGTGGCAAGTGTTGTTGCTATTAAACAGCAATTAAAAAACAGTTTAAAATTATAAAATCCCAATATGTCTGGATAGCCTGTGTATTGCCGTGGCTAAGTTGCAGGTAAATCCTGGGGCCGAGGTATTTGCTGGCAGCCGTGACACAAACTTCTGGGCTGTACCTCCAGGTCCTATTACCTGTTACCTGTTCCGGTGTATGGATTAACAGGATAGGGGATCCGTTGGAAAAAATATGATGTTGATTAGGTATATTGGGGATTCGGTAAATAGATCCTGGGTGAGGGATTACGCATATGTATACACCGCTTGAATGTTAAGACGGCTTTAATGCACCTCACCTACTAAAACCGAGTTCCCCACTAGGAAAGAAAGTAAATGAGAGTTGTATGAGCAAATCTACGCGTTTCAGCCGGGTAGGCCTTTATCTTGATCTTGTGGGGAACTCAGTTTTTTCTTCTATCATCCACGGCCGCAAACAGTTCTGTTTCCAACTATTTAAGGACGGTAACCAGAAACACCAGTACGGTAAACAATTATCAATAGAACTGGGAACAACTGATTGCCATTATAATATCCTACATACGGGACTGACTTATATTAGGAGTTACAGATCCTTTTTTATGAATTCTGTTAGATACTGTGGTCACAAATTGTATCCAACAGCTTACTATATATTTCCTTTGTATCTTATATGTTTTTATTCTAGACTACATTTGTCTGTATTATTTATTCTTAATTTTTAATTTTCGCCATTGGTGCCGGCACCTTCAATACATTATTCCATTTCATTTATATATTTTATTTATAAATTAAAATCTGCATTGTTATTTCTTACTTGGTGTACATTATATATATATAGCCTTATATAGAGAGTTTTTTCTTCACTATTTAGTGTTTCACTTATCATTGCACTACACCACACATGTCCATTTGCCCCGAGTAGATAAGAACATTATTATCACTTCTGAAATATTCATTCTAGTATGATTATCCTCTAAGCTGTTTAGCGCTACCCTTACTCTGTTTTTCTGCATCCAATTTTTTTGGTTGGTTTAAGGAGATATTCCAACCTTAGGGTTAGCATATTAGAGTGAGAGTGTTTAGTATCTTTAACACCTTCTCTTTATTTGATTTGTATGGGCATTGCCCTTAAAAGGGCATTTAGCTATTTTGCATTGCCCTGAAAAGGGTTTTTAGCTTGTTTACAAAAAGCCCAAACCCTAAACAAAAAACACCCAAAAAACCTTAAAAAATCTTAACACTATCCCAAAAAAATCCACTTACAGTTGCTGAAGTCCTGCTTGAAGTATCTTCATCCCAGCAGCTCCATCTTCATCCAGACGGCTCCATCTTCATCCAGGCAGCAGGCGGCTCCATCTTCATCCAGGTGGCATCTTCTATCTTCATCCCGGCAGTGTCTTCTATCTTCATCCCGGCGAGACGGAGCGGGTCCATCCTGAAGACATCCGGCGTGGAGCATCCTCTTCATACGGTCGCCGCTGTATACTGAATCTTCAATGCAAGGTACGCAATTCAAAATGGCGTCCCTTGCATTCCTATTGGCTGATTTGATTTTTGAAATTCAAATCAGCCATTAGGATGAGAGCTACTGAAATTCTATTGGCTATTCAAATCTGATTTAAATAGCCAATAGGATTTCAGTAGCTCTCATCCTATTGGCTGATTTGAATTTCAAAAGTCAAATCAGCCAACAGGAATGCAAGGGACGCCATTTTGAAAAGGCTCCCTTGCATTGAAGATTCAGTGTACAGCAGCAACCGAATGAAGAGGATACTCCTCTCCGGGGTTAATAAATGTTATTAGTGGCGGCAATGTCGGGAGCGGCAAATTAAGGGTTAATACATTTAATTTAGTGTTTGGGATGTGGGAGGGGGCATCGGTTTAGGGGTTAATAACGTTAGTATAGTGGCGGCAATGTCTGGAGCGGCGGAATATGGGTTAATAGGTTTAATATAGTATTTGCGATGTGGGAGGGCCTTGGTTTAGGGGTTAATAGGTTGTTTATGGGTGTTAATGTACTTTGTAACACTTTAGTTATGAGTTTTATGTAACAGTTTCACCGCAAAACTCGTAATGGCAGCGCTATGGAAGTTCTATGAAAAAACTTCATTTTTACATGTGCGGGACTGACGTTGCGTTACAGGCTAAAAGGCTTGCGGTACAGCTATACCCATTTTTTCAGCGTTAAAACGCGAACGCACAACTTGTAATCTAGGTGTATGTGTTTTTTTAGAGATAAATAATTTGATCTGCTTTTCTAAAGGATTGTAATCGACGTAATGGTATTTACAAACATGGAGGTCGATCACAATCCTTTAGAAAAGTTTATCTAATAGTTTTATGTTGAACATCATTAGATATGTTTTTCTGAAAGAAAGTGTTAGACCTCAGTATATGGCTGAGCAGGCTGTGTTCTTGCATGGGGAATCCCCATGCATTGTTAAACTCATTGGGCAAGATAGGAGGTGGCTATGGGCAGGATGCAACATCTCACCATGCAACAGACAGGTACATAAATAGAGGTAATAGTAATAGATGTTCACGTTTCATACACATATACTCTCACAGTCTCACACACTCACTGTCACACAGAAATATTCTCAAATACACTCACTATCATGCACACAATCTCCCACACACCCTAGTCCAAAGGATAATCTTCCTGGAGTCATTCTGAAGTAATCAATGACTGCAGACTAGTCATCAGAAGTCATCCTGAAGTATGCCCACAGGCCAAAATATTTAAATGAGATGACTTTAGAGTAATTTACTGGCTGTTCATGCTTGTGAAGTAATCATGAAGATCTGCTGACAAGGCTGTGTGCAATTTGCTGGCAAAAAAGTCCACTTTTAAAACTAGAATTCAGAAAGAAAAGGGGTGTTCACTTGCAGGAGCTGTTAGTTGCAACTTGCAAGGTATGGCCCATACAAAGTAATAGACCTCACTTATTAATGATACCCTTACTTACACCCAGATTGTCAGTGAGGGCACCTGGCAAAACTTTAAGCAATCAGTAAATACACTTTGGTATGTTTATTAATTTTACAAAACAAAATGCTCAATGAAATTGCCTATATTTTGATATACAAATGTTTTGCTTTACTAAAACTTACATCGAGGGCAACCTTTCCAGCTTTTAAATTCAGGGTAGATTTGCAATATCAAAAGACACAACCATCTCCTGGAGTTTCTTTGCATTGCACTCTTGTTAAAAAACCTCAAAACCCACTCAAAAAAATGCCTTTATTTCTCCCACCAATATGCACAAACACATACCTATACTTAGAAAAGGGAAGGCAGAGAATTGTAAAAAAATTACTGTCACCCAAGAAGCACAGTAAACTGCCCCAAACTAACTTGTTTATTTTCAGTGGGGCTTTTTTTTTTTTTTTTAATGAATTATGAAAGGGACCTGGAGCTGGTGAGGCTTTATGAATTTAGGCTAAATCACTGTCATGGGCCTATATATAATAAATGGTGAGGTGGTTTTGAAAGATCAAAAGACACAGAAGTTTTTTTATATTGCACTTTGTCTCTGAAATACAGAGTCTGCCCAAAGAAAACCTTTATTCCACTAAACCACGTGCGTGTGCACCTATACTTAGAATGAATAATGTGTGGGATTGTTTGTCATATGAGATACACTGTAAATGCCACCAAATGGGCTCTGGCAGAGTTAGAGAGGCAACTTTAAAATGAGACTTTATGAATCTAAGCCAAGAACACATACTCTTTCACACACTCACTATCATGCAGACATACTCTCACATAGGCCCCTATGTATCAAGCCGTCTACTTACCTGCATTCGACGGCCCCAATACGCTCGCCTAAGCTCGCCTAACATCCCCGCCGCGGACCTGAATACATTCGCCAAAGTTATCAAAAAAGCTGTCAAGAAGCCACGCACCAAGTACGGTGCGATGAGCAGCGCACTATTGTTAACTAACAGTCATCGATCTCGCTGCTCATTGGCTTCTTCGCAGCTTTCTTGGTACCCTGTCACTAAACACCCACACTAAACTATACAGTTTTACCCCCTAAACTGCCGCTCTGGGAGCCCCACGCACCTAAATAAACTTATTACCCCCTAAACCGCCACTCCCGGACCCCACCGCCACTATAATAAACTTATTAACCCCTAAACCGCCGCTCCCGGACCCCACCGCAAGTATAATAAACTTATTACCCCCTAAACCGCCGCTCCCGGACACCGCCGCCACTATAATAAACTTATTAACCCCTAAACCGTCGCTCCTGGACCCCGCCGCAACTATAATAAACTTATTACCCCCTAAACCGCCGCTCCCGGACCCCGCCGCAACTATAATAAATATATTAACCCCTAATCCGCCGCTCCTGGACCCCACCGCCAACTACATTATACTTATTAACCCCTAATCTGCCGCCCCCTATACTGCCGCCACTTACATAAAGTTATTAACCCCTATCCTGCCGATCCTGGACCCTGCCGCAAATAAATAATTTGTTTAACCCCTAAACTGCCGCACCCGGAGCCCTCCGCCACCTACATTACATTTATTAACCCCTATCCTGCCCCCCCCTACACCACCGGCACCTACAGTACATTGATTAACCCCTAATCTACACCCCCTACACCGCCGCCACTATATTAAATGAATTAACCCCAAAACCTAAGTCTAACCCTAACACCCCCCTAACTTAAATATTATTTAAATTAATCTAAATAAATATTCCTATAATTAAATAAATTAATCCTATTTAAAAATAAATATTAACCTATAAAATAAACCCTAAGACAGCTACAATATAATTAATAATTACATTATAGCTATTTTAGGGTTTATTTTTATTTTACAGGCAACTTTGTATTTATTTTAACTAGGTACAATAGTTATTAAATAGTTATTAACTATTTAATAACTACCTAGATAAAATAATTACAAAATTACCTGTAAAATAAATCCTAACCTAAGTTATAAATACACCTACCACTACACTATCAATAAATTAATTAATTAAATAAATTAACTACAATGATCTAAAATAAAATACAATTAAATAAACTAAACTATATTACAAAAAAAAACTAAATTACAAAAAATAAAAAAATATTACAAAAAGTTTAATCTAATTACACCTAATCTAAGCCCCCTAGTAAAATAAAAAAGCTATTTTACCAGCCCTTAAAAGGGCTTTTTGCGGGGCATTGCCCCAAAGTAATCAGCTCTTTTACCTGTAAAAAAAATAAATACAATACCCCCCAACATTACAACCCACCACCCACACACCCCTACTCTAAAACCCACCCAATCCCCCCTTAAAAAAACCTAACACTACCCAACTGAAGATCACCCTACCTTGAGCCGTGTTCACCCAGCCGGGCCGAACTCTTCATCTTATCCGGGCACAAGTGGTCCTCCAGCCGGGCAGAAGTCTTCATCCGATCGGGGCAGAAGAGGTCCTCCATCCAGCAGAAGTCTTCATCCAAGTGGCATCTTCTATCTTCATCCTTCCGGCGATGAGCGGCTCCATCTTGAAGACCTCCGGCATGGAACATCCTCCTCGGCCGACGGACTAACGACGAATGACGGTTCCTTTAAATGACTATTTAATAACTATTGTACCTAGTTAAAATAAATACAAAGTTGCCTGTAAAATAAAAATAAACCCTAAAATAGCTATAATGTAATTATTAATTATATTGTAGCTATCTTAAGGTTTATTTTACAGGTAAGTATTTATTTTTAAATAGGATTAATTTATTTAATTATAGGAATATTTATTTAGATTAATTTAAATAATATTTAAGTTAGGGGGGGTGTTAAGGTTAGGGTTTGACTTAGGTATTGGGGTTAATTCACTTAATATAGTGGCGGCGGTGTAGGGGGGTAGATTAGGGGTTAATCAATGTACTGTAGGTGGCGGCGGTGTAGGGGGGGCAGGATAGGGGTTAATAAATGTAATGTAGGTGGCGGAGGGCTCCAGGTGCAGTGTTTTAGGGGTTAAACAATTCATTTATTTGCAGCAGGGTCCGGGATTGGCAGGATAGGGGTTAATAACATTATGTAGGTGGCGGCGGTATAGGGGGTGGCAGATTAGGGGTTAATAAGTATAATGTAGGTGGCGGTGGGGTCTGGGAGCGGTGGTTTAGGGGTTAATATATTTATTATAGTTGCGGCGGGGTCCGGGAGCAGCGGTTTAGGGGGTAATAAGTTTATTATAGTGGCGACGGGGTCCGGGAGCGGGGGGTTTGAGGTTAATAAGTATAAAGTAGGTGGCGACGGGGTGGGGGGCAGATTAGGGGTGTTTAGACTCGGGGTACATGTTAGGGTGTTAGGTGCAGACACTTCCCATAGAAATCAATGGGATATCGGGCAGCAGCGAACATGAGCTCTCGCTGCTGTCAGACTCCCATTGACTCCTATGGGATACGCCGCCTCCAGGGCAGCGGATTGAAGACCAGGTACGCTGGCCCAGAATAGTAGCGAACGTACCTGCTAGTTCTTTGATTACCAAAAGTAGTCAAATTGTGCCGAACTTGCGTTCGGAACATCTGTAGTGACGTAACCATCGATCTGTGTCGGACTGAGTCTGGCGGATCGTATGTTACGTCACTAAATTTTACTTTGCCGGGCTGTAGGGCTTGATAACTACAGCTAATCAGCCTCGCCACAAATATGCTGCGGAATTCCAGCGTATTTGTGGTTGACGGCTTGATAACTAGAGGCCATAGTCTCACACACACATACTCTCACTCATTTTCACATACAAATGCACTCTCACATACACATGCACTCTCACACATTCTCACATACACATGCACTCTCACACTCTAACATGGACACATACTCTCACACATTCTCACATACACATGCACTCTCACACACTAACATGCACGCATACTCTCACACATTCTCACATACACATGCACTCTCACACACTAACATGCACACATACTCTCACACATTCTCACATACACATGCATTCTCACACACTAACATGCACACATACTCTCACTCATTTTCACATACACATGCACTCTCACACATTCTCACATACACATGCACACATACTCTCACACATTCTTACATACACATACACTCTCACACATTCTCACATACACATGCACTCTCACACACTAACATGCACACATACTCTCACACATTCTCACATACACATGCATTCTCACACACTCACTGTCATACATACTGTCACACAGTCGCACACAAACATGCAGTCTCACACACTTACATTCACACATACTCTCACACATTCTCACATACACATGCACTCTCACACACTAACATGCACACATACTCTCACACATTCTCACATACACATGCATTTTCACACACTCACTATCATACATACTGTCACACAGTCTCACACAAACATGCAGTCTCACACACTTACATGCACACATACTCTCACACATTCTCACATACACATGCACATGCACTCTCTCACACACAAGCAGTCTCACACACTAACATGCACACATACTCTCACACACTCTCACATACGCATGCACTCTCACATATTAACATGTCCACATACTGTCACACATTCTCACACACACGCACTCTCACACACTCACTATCATACATACTCTCACAGTCTCTCACACATGCACTCTCACACAATCAATAACATGTGCACATACTCTAACATTCTCATACACACATGCACTCTCACACACTCAATCATACACACATACGACTCTATTTATCAATCTGTGATAGCTAGTCTACTACCTAAAATGTGGCAGATTTCATTCATTCATTCTGATCAGATCTGATTGGGATGATTAACAACCTTTACACGAGCATGAGCGGCATTGCACATGCTGGCAGCGAATGCTGCCCACTCTCCGCAAAGCTGAGCAGATGAGGTTCATGACAGCGAACCTCATCCACCCACCAATTAATAAATGGAGCCCATACTCTCACAGTCTAACACACATGAACTCTCACAGATTTACCATCATATGCATATATTCTCACAGAATTTCACACACACATGCACTCTCATACAGTATCATATTTTAGGGTAGGTTCTCTAATAATTGCCTATCTGCAAAAAAATATATAATCACACTACATTTCAATTTTTTAAAAATACTACCAACATACAATAGATTATATTGGCTGCTAGTAAAAACAAGTCACTTTCTCTAAATAGTGACTTCTTTTAAAGTCACATAACACGTGAATCCAAACAATTCTATACACAGTTTTAACAACCTATAGGTCCTACACAGTGTTTATTTTAACTACTTCAGCTTCTTTCACACCGTTAAAGGGACATTGTTTTATAAAACTGGTTTACAATGAAAATGTTCACAGTGACATGGTATGGTAGCTGCAAAGCACAAAATGTATAAAAAAATAGCTCTCTTGGGTTCATTTTTGTAAATGGAATAGGAGTCAATCCACTTTTCACAAGAACATGCCCATATAAACTGGCTGAGCCAGTAGAAATAGCAGACCTCCTAAGCTTATTTACCTGATGTTATCTCTGTGTTTTTACACAATGACTGTTACTTAGGACCCGATGATCTAAAGCTCTCTGTTCTGGCAAAATTATCTAAGAAGTCTCATCAGTACTGCAAGGTCTGTCAAAGAATTTTAGAAAGGCAATGTTTACCTGAATGAAAGATACCTACATTACAATATAATGCTCAAACAAGCCCCCAAAGATTTTGCTTGGTTTCTCTCATGCTGGTGAGTTTTCAATCATCAGGCCCTTAAAGAGAGCAATTTAAAAAGAACATTTTATTTCCAATCGCATCCACCCTCCACTAGGAACTAGATTGTTGCTCGCTGCCTTTTGTTTACGTAGCTTTTCTAGAGAGAATACTAAAGTATTTTCTGTATAAGTGGTAGTTTCAAAAGGCAACATCAGTTATTTTAAATTAAAAAATAAAGGTAAAGAAGCTATTTCTAAATGATTTGGGAACACATTAAAGCAGAGGAAAAATTACAGAACAATTTCCCTTTAATTTGCTGTCAGGATAAAAGGGGAGGGAAGAAGCCCTTTACTGCTCAAACAGCTCTGCTCTTGATGAGTGTGCAAACATGTTTCTTTGGAGGCAGGCTTGTACCACACACAGGGTAACATAACACAATGTTGTCCACAGCCTGCATAGTCCGCTGAGAAACCAAATGCAACTTTTAATTATTTTCAAACCCAGCACCTCAAGCAGCATGTGACTTGTAGTTCCCAAACATTCTAGCCCAGATTAAAAGTGGAGTATAAAAATAGCAGCGCTACATTGCACTAAAATTGCTAGAATGCAATCCATAGCACTACCATTTTTACTTCCAAAGTGCTTGGGCCTACATTATAGAACTTGTAAACTGGAACATGCCTTTGTGACTTTGGGGCCGATTTATCATTGTGCGGATGTACATGATCTGCTGTAGCATACGCTGTCGGCATTTATCATTTCACAAGCATTTCACGTCAAATGCTTGTGCAATAGCGCCCCTGCAATTCCTAATTCCGGGGAGGCTGATGGCTTGCACGGAATCAGTAGGTTGACTGCTTAATTTATCAGCCCCTATGAGTTCAATTATGTATTTGTAAGAACTTTCAAACATATTATTGTGACCATGTTGAAGATGCATGAATGTGTTTATCCTATTAAAGTCATTAAAATCATGAACGCGCAATCTTGTTTGAGGCAGATGCAATGTTGCAAAGCAGTGGGTTTCACACTTTTTAGTTTCAGTTATGCTAAAATCTAGAAGATTTTATAAGACATTTCCTTAAAAACCCATAGTCGCCATATTGTGTTCAGATTAAATAGGAAAGGATCTTTTAATAAACTATCGCCTAGATTACGAGTTCTGCGGGACCCTTAAAAAGCAGCGTTAAGGGGTCCTAACGCTGCTTTTTATCTAACGCTGGTATTACGAGTCAGGCAGGTACAGGTCTACCGCTCACTTTTCTTCCGCGACTCGAGGCTACCGCAAATCCCCTTACGTCAATTGCGTATCCTATCTTTTCTATGGGATTTGCCTAACGCTGGTATTACAAGTCTTGGAAGAAGTGAGCGGTAGAGCCTCTACCGCCAAGACTCCAACCTGAAAAAAAGTCAGTAGTTAAGAGTTTTATGGGCTAACGACGGAACATAAAGCTCATAACTACAGTGCTAAAAGTACACTAACACCCATAAACTACCTATGAACCCCTAAACCGAGGCCCCCCCACATCGCAAACCCTACAATAAAAATTTTTAACCCCTACTCTTCCGACCGGACATCGCCGCCACCTACATTATCCCTATGAACCCCTAATCTGCTGTCCCTAACATCGCCAACACCTATATTATGTTTATTACCCCCTAATCTGCCCCCCCAATCTCGCTGCCACCTACCTACACTTATTAACCCCTAATCTGCAAACCGGACATCGCTGCCACTATAATAAATGTATTAACCCCTAAACCGCCGCACTCCCGCCTCGCAAACACTATAATACATTTTATTAACCCCTAATCTGCCCTCCCTAACATCGCCGCAACCTACCTACAATTATTAACCCCTAATCTCCCGCCCCCAACGTCGCCGCTACTATAATAAAGTTATTAACCCCTAAACCTAAGTCTAACCCTAACCCTAACACACCCCTAAGTTAAATATAATTGAAATAAAACAAACTAAAATTACTATCATTAAATAAATTAATCCTATTTAAAAAATAAATACTTACCTATAAAATAAACCCTAATATAGCTACAATATAACTAATAATTACATTGTAGCTATTTTAGGGTTTATATTTATTTTACAGGCAACTTTGTATTTATTTTAACTAGGTACAATAGCTATTAAATAGTTAATAACTATTTAATAGCTACCTAGTTAAAATAAGTACAATATTACCTGTAAAATAAATCCTAACCTAAGTTACAAATACACCTAACACTACACTATCAATAAATTAATTAAATAAATTAACTACAATTATCTAAACTCAAATACAATTAAATAAACTATACTATAGTACAACCCCCCCCCCCACTAAATTACAAAAAATAAAAAAATATTACAAGAATTTTAATCTAATTACACCTAATCTAAGCCCCCTAATAAAATAAAAAAGCCCCCCAAAATGATAAAATTCCCTACCCTATACTAAATTACAAAGTAATCAGCTCTTTTACCAGCCCTTAAAAGGGCTTTTTGCAGGGCATTGCCCCAAAGTAATCAGCTCTTTTACCTGTAAAAAAAATACAATCCCCCCCAACATTACAACCCACCACCCTCACACCCCTACTCTAAAACCACCCGATCCCCCCTTAAAAAAACCTAACACTACTCCCCTGAAGATCACCCTACCTTGAGCCGTGTTCAGCCGGCCGGCCACCGATGGAACAGAAGAGGACATCCGGACCAGCAGAAGTCTTCATCCTATCCGGGCAGAAGAGGACATCCGGACCGGCAGACATCTTCATCCAGGCGGCATCTTCTTTCTTCATCCTTTCTGAGCGGAGCGGAGCGGAGCGGAGCCATCTTCTATCCAGCCGACGCGAAGCCATCCTCTTCTTCCGACGGACTAACGACGAATGAAGGTTCCTTTAAATGACGTCATCCAAGATGGCGTCCCTCGAATTCCGATTGGCTGATAGGATTCTATCAGCCAATCGGAATTAAGGTAGGAAAAATCTGATTGGTTGATTTAATCAGCCAATCAGATTGAAGTTAAATCTGATTGTCTGATTGGATGAGCCAATAGAATGCGAGGTCAATTCTATTGGCTCATCCAATCACCCAATCGGATTGAACTTCAATCTGATTGGCTGATTAAATCAACCAATCAGATTTTTCCTACCTTAATTCCGATTGGCTGATAGAATCCTATCAGCCAATCGGAATTCGAGGGATGCCATCTTGGATGATGTGATTTAAAGGAACCTTCATTCGTCGTTAGTCCGTCGGAAGAAGAGGATGGCTCCGCGTCAGCTGGATAGAAGATGGCTCCGCTCCGGAAGGATGAAGATAGAAGATGCTGCCTGGATGTAGATGTCTGCCGGTCCGGATGACCTCTTCTGCCCGGATAGGATGAAGACTTCTGCCGGTCTGGATGTCCTCTTCTGTTCCATCGGTGGCCGGCTGGCTGAACACGGCTCAAGGTAGGGTGATCTTCAGGGGAGTAGTGTTAGTTTTTTTAAGGGGGGATCGGGTGGTTTCAGAGTAGGGGTGTGTGGGTGATGGGTTGTAATGTTGGGGGGGGTTGTATTTTTTTTTCCAGGTAAAAGAGCTGATTACTTTGGGGCAATGCCCTGCAAAAAGCCCTTTTAAGAGCTGGTAAAAGAGCTGATTACTTTGTAATTTAGTATAGGGTAGGGAATTTTATTATTTTGGGGGGCTTTTTTATTTTATTAGGGGGCTTAGATTAGGTGTAATTAGATTAAAATTCTTTTAAATGTTTTTATTTTTTGTAATTTAGTGTTTGTTTTTTTTGTACTATAGTTTAGTTTATTTAATTGTATTTGAGTTTAGATAATTGTAGGTAATTTATTTAATTAATTTATTGATAGTGTAGTGTTAGGTGTATTTGTAACTTAGGTTAGGATTTATTTTACAGGTAATATTGTACTTATTTTAACTAGGTAGCTATTAAATAGTTATTAACTATTTAATAGCTATTGTACCTAGTTAAAATAAATACAAAGCTGCCTGAAAAACTAAATATAAAACCTAAAATAGCTACAACGTAATTATTAGTTATATTGTAGCTATATTAGGGTTTATTTTATAGGTAAGTATTTATTTTTAAATACGATTAATTTATTTAATGATAGTAATTTTAGTTCGTTTTATTTAGGGTTAGGGTTAGACTTAGGTTTAGGGGTTAATAACTTTATTATAGTAGCGGCGACGTTGGGGGCGGGAGATTAGGGGTTAATAATTGTAGGTAGGTGGCGGCGATGTTAGGGAGGGCAGATTAGGGGTTAATAAAATGTATTATAGTGTTTGCGAGGCGGGAGTGCAGCGGTTTAGGGGTTAATACATTTATTATAGTGGCGGCAATGTCCGGTCGGCAGATTAGGGGTTAATAAGCGTAGGTAGGTGGCGGCGAGGATGGGGGGGCAGATTAGGGGGTAATAAATATAATATAGGAGTCGGCGATGTTAGGGACAGCAGATTAGGGGTTCATAGCTATAATGTAGGTTGCGGCGGTGTCTGGAGCGGCAGATTAGGGGTTAATAGTATACTGCAGGTGTCAGCAATAGCGGGGGCGGCAGTGTAAGGTTAGGGGTGTTTAGACTCGGGGTTCATGTTAGGGTGTTAGGTGTAGACTTAGAAAGTGTTTCCCCATAGGAAACAATGGGGCTGCGTTAGGAGCTGAACACAGCCAGCTCAGCCCCATTGTTTCCTATGGGGAAATCGTGCACAAGCACGTTTTTCCAGCTTACCGCTACCGTAGGCAACGCTGGTATTGAGAGTTGAAGGGAAGCTAAATTTGCTCAACGCTCCCTTTTCTGAGGCTAACACAGCCATTCAGACAACTCGTAATACAAGCGTTGGCTTAAGGGTGCGCTGGAAAAAAAAGGCTCGTTAGCAACGCAGGTCTTTACTGACAATACTCGTAATCTAGGCGAATAGGTATTAATAATGTAAAAAAACAATACTAGTGAAAATTTAAAAGTGACCATATAGTCATAAAAAAATGCTGCAAAGTCTGTCCATCATGACAACATAGATGATGCATTCAGATGGTTTGGTAGTGGTGTGGATGGAATTACAATAGTCTCCTATGAAAGTTGTGATTTCTACCTAGCTAGAATTTTTTTCAACAAAGAATGATAAGAGAATGAAGAAAATTTGATAATAGAAGTAAATTGAAAATGTTTTTAAAATTGTATTCTCTATCTGAATCATGATAGAAAAAAATTGGGTTTCATGTCCCTTTAATATCAAAACTTTTGAGCAAGGCTAGATATTGCTTGCTGTCAAACATTAAATAAATTAAAGGGACCTTAAAGTAATTTATAATGTATGCATAAGATATGTATCAAGCATGGAATTGCAAAAGATCTACTTACAAAATAAATGCTTTAAAAGCATTAAAAACTTTCCCTTTGTCAGCACAGTGTACAAGGTTTTGCAAAACAAGAATAAACCACAGTGAAATCTGTTGAGTATGTGGCCAATTATGACTATCTGGAAATGCTCTATTCTAAGCAATCACTGTCTAGTAAGAAATGTGGTCAGGTAAATTGCAGCATATATTGGTACAAAATCAGAGCTTCAGCTTCTCACAGGAAAGTGGAACAGGTATGATTTTCAGATGTATTTTGCAGCGAAATCAAGAAAAACATATAATTAGCATATATTGCAATGTTATATATTTTGATGAAAGGGATGTTTTATTGCTCCAACATGTGCCTCGATAACAGTAGCATCACCAGGGGGGGAGTCAGCAGGTGCAGCAGCCCCCCAGCATAATGGCTGCCTTCCTAGATGTCCCTGTGACCCCCTGTTTCTTTCATGTAATTAGCAAGAGTCCATGAGCTAGTGACGTATGGGATATACATTCCTACCAGGAGGGGCAAAGTTTCCCAAACCTCAAAAATGCCTATAAATACACCCCTCTCCACACCCACAAATCAGTTTTACAAACTTTGCCTCCTATGGAGGTGGTGAAGTAAGTTTGTGCTAGATTCTACGTTGATATGCGCTCCGCAGCAGGTTGGAGCCCGGTTTTCCTCTCAGCGTGCAGTGAATGTCAGAGGGATGTGAGGAGAGTATTGCCTATTTGAATTCAATGATCTCATTCTACGGGGTCTATTTCATAGGTTCTCTGTTATCGGTCGTAGAGATTCATCTCTTACCTCCCTTTTCAGATCGACGATATACTCTTATATATACCATTACCTCTACTGATTCTCGTTTCAGTACTGGTTTGGCTTTCTACTACATGTAGATGAGTGTCCTGGGGTAAGTAAGTCTTATTTTCTGTGACACTCTAAGCTATGGTTGGGCACTTTTATATAAAGTTCTAAATATATGTATTCAAACATTTATTTGCCTTGACTCAGGATGTTCAAACATTCCTTATTTCAGACAGTCAGTTTCATATTTGGGATAATGCATATGAATAAATTTTTTTTTTACCTTAAAATTTGACTTTTTCCCCTGTGGGCTGTTAGGCTCGCGGGGGCTGAAAATGCTTCATTTTATTGCGTCATTCTTGGCGCGGACTTTTTTGGCGCAAAATTTTTTCCTGTTTCCGGCGTCATACGTGTCGCCGGAAGTTGCGTAATTTTTAACGTTTTTTGCGCCAAAAGTGTCGGCGTTCTGGATGTGGCGTCATTTTTGGGCGTCACTATTGTCTCCACATTATTTAAGTCTCATTATTTATTGCTTCTGGTTGCTAGAAGCTTGTTCACTGGCATTTTTTCACATTCCTGAAACAGTCATTTAAGGAATTTGATCAATTTTGCTTTATATGTTGTTTTTTCTATTACATATTGCAAGATGTCCCAGATTGACACTGAGTCAGAAGATACTTCTGGAAAAACGCTGCCTGGTGCTGGATCGACCAAAGTTAAGTGTATCTGCTGTAAACTTGTGGTATCTGTTCCTCCAGCTGTTGTTTGTAATGAATGTCATAACAAACTTGTTAATGCAGATAATATTTCCTTTAGCAATGTTACATTACCTGTTTCTGTTCCGTCAACATCTAATAATCAGAGTGTTCCTGTTAACATAAGAGATTTTGTTTCTAAATCCATTAAGAAGGCCATGTCTGTTATTCCTCCTTCTAGTAAACTTAAAAGGTCTTTTAAAACTTCTAATTTTTCAGATGAATTTTTAAATGAACATCATCATTCTGATTTTGATAATGGTTCCTCTGGTTCAGAGGATTCTGTCTCAGAGGTTGATGCTGATAAATCTTCATATTTATTCAAAATGGAATTTATTCGTTCTTTACTTAAAGAAGTCTTAATTGCATTAGAAATAGAGGATTCTGGTCCTCTTGATACTAAATCTAAACGTTTAAATAAGGTTTTTAAATCTCCTGTAGTTATTCCAGAAGTTTTTCCTGTCCCTGATGCTATTTCTGAAGTAATCTCCAGGGAATGGAATAATTTGGGTAATTCATTTACTCCTTCTAAACGTTTTAAGCAATTATATCCTGTGCCATCTGACAGATTAGAGTTTTGGGACAAAATCCCTAAAGTTGATGGGGCTATCTCTACTCTTGCTAAATGTACTACTATTCCTACGGCAGATAGTACTTCCTTTAAGGATCCTTTAGATAGGAAGATTGAATCCTTTCTAAGAAAAGCTTACTTATGTTCAGGTAATCTTCTTAGACCTGCTATATCTTTAGCGGATGTTGCTGCAGCTTCAACTTTTTGGTTAGAAGCTTTAGCGCAACAAGTAACAGATCATAATTCTCATAGCATTGTTAATCTTCTTCAACATGCTAATAACTTAATTTGTGATGCCATCTTTGATATCATTAGAGTTGATGTCAGGTATATGTCTCTAGCTATTTTAGCTAGAAGAGCTTTATGGCTTAAAACTTGGAATGCTGATATGTCTTCTAAGTCAACTTTGCTTTCCCTTTCTTTCCAAGGTAATAAATTATTTGGTTCTCAGTTGGATTCTATTATCTCAACTGTTACTGGAGGGAAAGGAACTTTTTTACCACAGGATAAAAAATCTAAAAGGTAAATTTAAGGTCTAATAATCGTTTTCGTTCCTTTCGTCACAATAAGGAACAAAAGCCTGAACCTTCACCCAGAGGAGCGGTATCAGTTTGGAAACCATCTCCAGTCTGGAATAAATCCAAGCCTTTTAGAAAACCAAAGCCAGCTCCCAAGTCCACATGAAGGTGCAGCCCTCATTCCAGCCCAGCTGGTAGGGGGCAGATTACGTTTTTTCAAAGAAATTTGGATCAATTCAATTCACAATCTTTGTATTCAGAACATTGTTTCAGAAGGGTACAGAATTGGCTTCAAGATAAGGCCTCCTGCAAAGAGATTTTTTCTTTCCCGTGTCCCAGTAAATCCAGCGAAAGCTCAAGCATTTCTGAAATGTGTTTCAGATCTAGAGTTGGCTGGAGTAATTATGCCAGTTCCAGTTCTGGAACAGGGGCTGGGGTTTTATTCAAATCTCTTCATTGTACCAAAGAAGGAGAATTCCTTCAGACCAGTTCTGGATCTAAAAATATTGAATCGTTATGTAAGGATACCAACATTCAAAATGGTAACTATAAGGACTATCCTGCCTTTTGTTCAGCAAGGGCATTATATGTCCACAATAGATTTACAGGATGCATATCTGCATATTCCAATTCATCCAGATCACTATCAGTTTCTGAGATTCTCTTTCCTAGACAAGCATTACCAGTTTGTGGCTCTGCCGTTTGGCCTAGCAACAGCTCCAAGAATTTTTACAAAGGTTCTCGGTGCCCTTCTGTCTGTAATCAGAGAACAGGGTATTGTGGTATTTCCTTATTTGAATGATATCTTGGTACTTGCTCAGTCTTCACATTTAGCAGAATCTCATACGAATCGACTTGTGTTGTTTCTTCAAGATCATGGTTGGAGGATCAATTTACCGAAAAGTTCATTGATTCCTCAGACAAAGGTAACCTTTTTAGGTTTCCAGATAGATTCAGTGTCTATGACTCTGTCTCTGACAGACAAGAGACGTCTAAAATTGATCTCAGCTTGTCGAAATCTTCAATCACAATCATTCCCTTTGGTAGCCTTATGCATGGAAATTCTAGGTCTTATGACTGCTGCATCGGACGCGATCCCCTTTGCTCATTTTCACATGCGACCTCTTCAGCTCTGTATGCTTAACCAGTGGTGCAGGGATTACACAAAGATATCTCAATTAATATCTTTAAAACTGATTGTACGACACTCTCTGACATGGTGGACAGATCACCATTGTTTAGTTCAGGGGGCTTCTTTTGTTCTTCCGACCTGGACTGTAATTTCAACAGATGCAAGTCTGACAGGTTGGGGAGCTGTTTGGGGGTCTCTGACTGCACAAGGGGTTTGGGAATCTCAGGAGGTGAGATTACCAATCAATATTTTGGAACTCTGTGCAATTTTCAGAGCTCTTCAGTCATGGCCTTTTCTAAAGAGAGAATCGTTCATTTGTTTTCAGACAGACAATGTCACAACTGTGGCATACATCAATCATCAAGGAGGGACTCACAGTCCTCTGGCTATGAAAGAAGTATCTCGAATACTGGTATGGGCGGAATCCAGCTCCTGTCTAGTTTCTGCGGTTCATATCCCAGGTATAACAATTGGGAAGCAGATTATCTCAGTCGCCAAATGTTACATCCGGGCGAATGGTCTCTTCACCCAGAGGTATTTCTTCAGATTGTTCAGATGTGGGGACTTCCAGAAATAGATCTGATGGCTTCTCATCTAAACAAGAAACTTCCCAGGTATCTGTACAGATCCAGGGATCCTCAGGCGGAAGCAGTGGATGCATTGTCACTTCCTTGGAAGTATCATCCTGCCTATCTCTTTCCGCCTCTAGTTCTTCTTCCAAGAGTAATCTCCAAGATTCTGAAGGAATGCTCGTTTGTTCTGCTGGTGGCTCCAGCATGGCCTCACAGGTTTTGGTATGCGGATCTTGTCCAGATGGCCTCTTGCCAACCGTGGACTCTCCCGTTAAGACCAGACCTTCTGTCACAAGGTCCTTTTTTCCATCAGGATCTCAAATCCTTAAATTTAAAGGTATGGAGATTGAACGCCTGATTCTCAGTCATAGAGGTTTCTCTGACTCTGTGATTAATACTATGTTACAGGCTCGTAAATCTGTATCTAGGAAGATATATTATCGAGTCTGGAAGACTTACATTTCTTGGTGTTTTTCTCATCATTTTTCTTGGCATTCTTTTAGAATTCCTAGAATTTTACAGTTTCTTCAGGATGGTTTGGATAAAGGTTTGTCTGCAAGTTCCTTGAAAGGACAAATCTCTGCTCTTTCTGTTCTTTTTCACAATTGGTTCTGGGGGGCTCTTCAAGCTCCTCCGTTTGAACCTATGCATTCGCTGGACATTAAATTACTTTCTTGGAAAGTTTTGTTTCTTTTGGCCATCTCTTCTGCTAGAAGAGTTTCTGAATTATCTGCTCTTTCTTGTGAGTCTCCTTTTCTGATTTTTCATCAGGATAAGGCGGTGTTGCGAACTTCTTTTAAATTTTTTACCTAAGGTTGTGAATTCTAACAACATTAGTAGAGAAATTGTGGTTCCTTCATTGTGTCCTAATCCTAAGAATTCTAAGGAAAGATCGTTGCATTCTTTGGATGTAGTTAGAGCTTTGAAATATTATGTTGAAGCTACTAAAAAATTCCGAAAGACTTCTAGTCTATTTGTTATCTTTTCCGGTTCTAGGAAAGGTCAGAAGGCCTCTGCCATTTCTTTGGCGTCTTGGTTAAAGTCTTTGATTCATCATGCTTATGTCGAGTCGGGTAAAACTCCGCCTCAAAGGATTACAGCTCATTCTACTAGGTCAGTTTCTACTTCCTGGGTGTTTAGGAATGAAGCTTCGGTTGATCAGATTTGCAAAGCAGCAACTTGGTCTTCTTTGCATACTTTTACTAAATTCTACCATTTTGATGTGTTTTCTTCTTCTGAAGCAGTTTTTGGTAGAAAAGTACTTCAGACAGCTGTTTCAGTTTGATTCTTCTGCTTATAATTTCAGTTTTTTTCATTATAAGATTTAAACTTTGTTTTGGGTGTGGATTATTTTCAGCGGAATTGGCTGTCTTTATTTTATCCCTCCCTCTCTAGTGACTTGCGTGGAAGATCCACATCTTGGGTATTCATTATCCCATACGTCACTAGCTCATGGACTCTTGCTAATTACATGAAAGAAAACATAATTTATGTAAGAACTTACCTGATAAATTCATTTCTTTCATATTAGCAAGAGTCCATGAGGCCCACCCTTGTTTGTGGTGGTTATGATTTTTTTGTATAAAGCACAATTATTCCAATTCCTTATTTTTTATGCTTTCGCACTTTTTTCTTATCACCCCACTTCTTGGCTATGCGTTAAACTCATTTGTGGGTGTGGTGAGGGGTGTATTTATAGGCATTTTGAGGTTTGGGAAACTTTGGCCCTCCTGGTAGGAATGTATATCCCATACGTCACTAGCTCATGGACTCTTGCTAATATGAAAGAAATGAATTTATCAGGTAAGTTCTTACATAAATTATGTTTTTTCCCACCAAAATTCTGCAAGAATTGTAACTGTTACTGGACCAATTACTTCAGTGTAATGAGAGGAAATATTGATCCCTGATCTAAAATTCCTAAAAATAATGGAATCAGCCAAGGTGTCACTATCTGCTTATATTCCAACATCTGAGAAAAACATCCTGCCCCATTTACTGAGGAGAAGAACTGATTAAAGGGAGAACATACAGTTTTAAACAACTTTCCAATTTACTTTGATTTTCAAATTTTTTTATTCTCTTGGTATCCGGTGAGCCAATGAGAAGAGGAATAGCCAATGACAAGTGTAAGTGCAACTTACAATCAGCAGCTAGCACCGAGTAGTACATTGCTTCTCCTGAATCTATTTAGGTATGTTTGAAAGTTGTTTAAAACTGAATACTTTGTCTAACTCATGAAAAAAAAAAAGTTTTTTTATTTCCCTTTAACTTGATAATTACTCTCAAATATCATCAGAATTTTGGATAACCCTTCAGTCTTAGTATCTTTTTTGAAGACTTATTTGTGCAGTCTGCTTAGATATGTTTTTCCTCATAATTCAGATGTGCACACACTGTTAAACTATTAACATAATTCTGGGCCCAAATAAAATATGGTCACATTTTCTTGAAGATGTTTGATTCTTTATTCCCCCTTTAAAAAATATGTAGGACATCACTGTCTTCTTGTCCATACAAATCTTCTTTACTAACCTTCCAAAGTTTCTAGAAAATGTTGTAATGTTAGAATAACTTAATAATGTTTGAAGACAAAATTGAAAATGTCTTCATCTGGATCCATATAGGTATTTAAAGAAATCACTATGCTGAGATTGTAACTTAGAAGCCACCAGTTTTTGTGTCATTTTAGATGAGACAGAAAAAAGTGCCTGAGCTTAAAGGGACACTGAACCCAAATTTTTTCTTTCATGATTCAGAGAGAGCATGAACTTTTAAGTAACTTTCTAATTTACTCCTATTATCATTTTTTCTTCGTTCTATTGCTATCTTTATTTGAAAAAGAAGGCATCAAAGCTTTTTTTGGGGTCCAGAACTTTTTGTATTGGTGCATGAATTTATCCACCAATCAGCAAGGACAACCCAGGTTGTTCATCAAAAATGGGCCGGCATCTAAACTTACATTCTTGCATTTCAAATAAAGATACCAAGAGAATGAAGAAAATTTGATAATAGGAGTAAATTAGAAAGTTGATTAAAATGGCATGCTCTATCTGAATCACGGAAGAAAAAATTTGGGTTCAGTGTCCCTTTAATAATTAGGAGGAGTGACCATATACTTTCGGCCATATAATTTCCTAATATGAGATAACATGAAGCTTTTGAGATGGAGGGGACACCTTTCCTTCACTGGTATTTACGACTATTTTCAGGTATACAGTGCTTTATTTGCAGTATCTTGTTTATTTTCTTTTTTTTATTAGCCAGCCATGGAACTTGGTAAGCTGAAACACTTTTGTGTGTATAGAAGCCCCTTCATATTAGTTGGTCACAAGCAGAATATTGTACCAACACAAGTGGAGTACAAACTTCTTGTCTGTAATAAGCAGAGATATGTTTATGGGCAGATTTATCAATGTCTGTCCGACATGATACGCTGTAACGTATCATGTCTGACAGACATTGCTGAATGACGACAGCATACGCTTGTGCAATGCTGCCCCCTGCAGATTTGCGGGCAATCAGCCGCTAGCAGGGGGTGTCACTCAACCCGATCGTAGAAGGATCGGGCGGATTGCAGACTGCAGCCTCAGAGGCGCGGACCAGTTATGGAGCAGCCGTATAAAGACCGCTGCATCATAACTGCTGTTTCCGGCAAGTCTGAAGGCTCACATGGAAACAGGGACATCAGGGGCCATTCTGTCCTTGATAAATCAGCCCCAGAGTCTCTTGTATGCTTTAAAAAAAAAAAAAAATATTGGGGTCAAATGAAACAGGCAAATTAATATTCAAAGATATTTATCATATGGGATAGTGCAAGGTCTCACCATATAATTTGAATCAGTCCTTTGCATAGTTTGTGAAAAAATCCAATATATAGTACTGATATTTGTGTTTTCCCTAGCAGATTTCTTACGAAGTGTTTTGAACTTTGATGATCAGTAACCTTTATATGTATTGAATACGTTGTTAACATCTGTTTCAGTATTATCAGATCAGTGATGAATTATAAGATTGTGCTATAGATTATTTAAAAATGGAGAAGTGGTTAATGTCCTATTTGTGAATCAACAGCAGATGTTTCCTTTATTTTTTTTAAATTATTCCCCTTTATGCTTCCTTTTGTACTTTTGTGACATTTACAATACAGCATACAAAGATATCTTTGGAAATATATATAAAAAAATATAGATATAGATTGATAGATAGATGATAGAATTAACAAATGAGGAAAAAGGAATTCTCAAATAGTTCACAAGCCTGATTCTGTAAAGGTTTTATTTAAAAATGCTCGCCAGTACTTCTATGTCCCTGTTGGAATTCTATAAAGCCACATTTTACCCTGAAAACAGGGTGTCTCGATAAGTGGCGTATACTGCATTTTCGTATGGGAAGGAGATGCATACATTGCAAAAGTGCACAATGAAAATTGTAATTTAAAATTCATACAAAATTAATAATTGAACAATTCACATAAAAACACACAGAAAAAAATTGTATTGCTAAGGTTTATAAAAAATTGTAACAAAATTGTTAATCAAAAATCGTATTTTAGTTAAAACGAATGTAAATGTTACAAAACAACAGGTGAAAAGTTCACCTGTGGCTACAATACTTATCTTAAAGGGACACTGAACCCAAATTTTTTCTTTTGTGATTCAGATAGAGCATGAAATTTTAAGCAACTTCCTAATTTACTCCTATTATCAATTTTTCTTTGTTCTCTTGCTATAGAGCACTTTTTTATTGTTGGATGTTCACAAAAAATGGGTCAGCATCTAAACTTAGATTCTTGCATTTCAAATAAAGATACTAAGAGAATGAAGAAAATTTGATAATAGCAGTAAATTAAAAAGTTGCTTAAAATGTTATGCTCTATCTGAATCACGAAAGAAATTTTTTGGGTTCAGTGTCCCTTTAATTTGCTCTGAAGAGCGTGGTAACTCGACTCTCTTCTTGCCAGAGCCCCAGCCACGCTAACAGGACGCTTAGCTCACTCAGCTCCCAGGACCTTCACTAAAGTTAGTGCCAGAAGAGGATTGAATTAGCGCACTCTCCAGAACGCATTAGAGAAAGTATTGTACCCCTAAAAATTAATGAATACTAACGAATTTCGTCAGTATTTTTTATTTTCTTTAAATTTTGCTGGTGCATTTATTTGGATATTTGTTTTCATTTACAAAAATGAATACTCGTTTTGGTTAAGAATGCACATCCCTACTTATAAGTACAAAATACAAAGCATAAATTATATTTTTTCAAAAAATGGGCTGTACATGGGCGTTCCATGGTTTTATATGAAATTGTTCCTCAAATATCATCGTAATTCTGAAAACCTTTTCACCCTACAGATCTCACATTTTTTTCTTGCAACTTACAAGCTAGCAAGTTTTAATCAAAATACTCAAAACAGTTATTAATCTGAAAGGAAAACCTATGCATACTAAAATAATAGCAAATTACAGTACACTGAAAACTGTGTAATTTAATTTGTATTAGGCATAATATTAAAGTTTAAACATATGCCAGGTTCTCCCCGTCTACTTCGTACTCCACTGCAAACGTTTACATAGCAGAGAGCTCCCATTATTTCTATTTTTTTTATAGAATTCCACGAGGGCTGCCCCTGCAAGTGTTGGAGTGGATAAAGAAGTCTAGACCGGCAATTTTTTTTTAATTGGTTCCTTAGCTTGACATTACATATATTGCAATGAGCCAATGAATAAGCCAACTAAACTGTACAGTTTTATAATTGTTGTGAAATAATGTAGAATGTTCCCACTTCTGTAAATTTTCTTGAAAGATATATGGTTCCAAGGAACAACTATAAAAAATATCACTCATTAATTAAAATGAACACTTTGGCTGCTTCTTTTTTTTTTCTCAACTTGACTTTGCACAATCTGATTAACCGTTGCAAAATAATAATATTAATAATAATTCTTAATGAGACATTTTAATGAAAACAAAAACATAAGGTAATTTTAGTTTAGCAGATAAAATATTATAGTCATTCTCC
This sequence comes from Bombina bombina, assembly GCF_027579735.1. Classification (NCBI taxonomy): domain Eukaryota; kingdom Metazoa; phylum Chordata; class Amphibia; order Anura; family Bombinatoridae; genus Bombina; species Bombina bombina. Next base: position 184,194,699 of record NC_069504.1, read on the forward strand.
AGTTCCTTTCTTCCTAAAATGTTAGATGTTTGTGTGTGTTTCTGTGTATATAAATATTCAGATCATATTTTTCCATCCTTTTTGTTTATAAATCAGAGAGCACCTAAAATCATTAGTTTGTTTATAGATTATTGTCAGCATTGAGCTTGCATCTTCTATTTACGTGATGTGGTCCCCAACATATTGCAATTTTGGATTTTTTTTTATTTATTGTTTGACAATCCAACCACATTGTTCATGAATAAGGAAACTGAACAGAACCAGTAATGAAAGAGATTAGTTTTTTCATTTATTTATATTTCTAAATGACACTGTGATGCCAAATCTGGGGACTTTATTTATTATTAGCTTAACCCCTTAATGACCGCAGCACTTTTCCATTTTCTGTCCGTTTGGGACCAAGGCTATTTTTACATTTTTGCGGTGTTTGTGTTTAGCTGTAATTTTCCTCTTACTCATTTACTGTACCCACACATATTATATACCGTTTTTCTCGCCATTAAATGGACTTTCAAAAGATACCATTATTTTCATCATATCTTATAATTTACTATAAAAAACATTATAAAATATGAGGAAAAAATGGAAAAAAACACACCTTTTCTAACTTTGACCCCCAAAATCTGTTACACATCTACAACCACCAAAAAACACCCATGCTAAATAGTTTCTAAATTTTGTCCTGAGTTTAGAAATACCCAATGTTTACATGTTCTTTGCTTTTTTTGCAAGTTATAGGGCCATAAATACAAGTAGAACTTTGCTATTTCCAAACCACTTTTTTTCAAAATTAGCGCTAGTTACATTGGTACACTAATATCTTTCAGGAATCCCTGAATATCCATTGACATGTATATATTTTTTTTTCAAAGACATCCCAAAGTATTGATCTAGGGCCATTTTGGTATATTTCATGCTACCATTTCACCGCCAAATGCGATCAAATAAAAAAAATTGTTCACTTTTTCACAAATTTTTTCACAAACTTTAGGTTTCTCACTGAAATTATTTACAAACAACTTATGCAATTATAGCATAAATGGTTGTAAATGCTTCTCTGGGATCCCCTTTGTTCAGAAATAGCAGACTTATATGACTTTGGCTTTGCTTTTTGGTAATTAGAAGGCTGCTAAATGCCACTGTGCACAATACGTGTATTATGCCCAGCAGTGAAGGGGTTAATTAGGGAGCATGTAGGGAGCTTCTAGGGTTAATTTTAGCTTTAGTGTAGTGTAGTAGACAACCCCAAGTATTGATCTAGGCCCATTTTGGTATATTTCATGCCACCATTTCACCGCCAAATGCGATCAAATTAAAAAAAAACGTTAATTTTTTCACAATTTTAGGTTTCTCACTGAAATCATTTACAAACAGCTTGTGCATTTATGGCACAAATGGTTGTAAATGCTTCTCTGGGGTGCCCTTTGTTCAGAAATAGCAGACATATATGACTTTGGCGTTGCTTTTTGGTAATTAGAAAGTCGCTAAATGCTGCTGCGCATCACACGTGTATTATGGCTAGCAGTGAAGGGGTTAATTAGGTAGTTTGTAGGGAGCTTTTAGGCTTAATTTTAGGTTTAGTGTAGTGATCAGCCTCCCACCTGACACATCCCACCCCCTGATCCCTCCCAAACAGCTCCCTTCTCTCCCCCACCCCACAATTGTCCCCGCCATCTTAAGTACTGGCAGAAAGTCTGCCAGTACTAAAATAAAAGTTTTTTGTTTTTTTTTAAGAAAAAAAAAAAAAGCATATTTACATATGCTGTGTTTAGGATCCCCCTTAACCCCCAACCTCCCTGATCCCCCCCAAAACAGCTCTCTAAGCCTCCCTCTCAGCCTTATTGGGGGTCATCTTGGGTACTGGCAGCTGTCTGCCAGTACCCAGTTTGAACAATCAAATGTTTTTTTTTTATTTATTTTTTTTATTTTTTCTGTAGTGTAGCTCAATTCCCCCCCCACACACAACCCCCACCAACTAAATCACACCTAAGGGGTTTTTTTTTAACATTAAATGTCCCACTTTTATTTTGTTTTGGGACACATTTTTTCTGTAGTGTAGCGGTTCCCACCCGCTCCCTCCCCGTGCACGCGCCCGCCCCCTCGTGCACGTGCGCACGCCCGCGCGCTCCCCCGGACTTCCCCGCCCACGATTCCGCCCCCCTCCACATGACCAGGGCCATCGATGGCCGCCACCCACCTCCCACACCTGCTCCCACCCACCAACGATACTGGCCATCGATGTCCGGTGCAGAGAGGGCCACAGAGTGGCTCTCTCTGCATCGGATGGCCGTAAAAGGTTATTGCAGGATGCCTCCATATCGAGGCATCACTGCAATAACCGGAAAGCAGCTGGAAGCGAGCAGCATCGCTTCCAGCTGCTTTCCACACCGAGGACATGCAGGGTACGTCCTCAGGCGTTAACTGCCTTTTTTCTGAGGACGTACCCTGAATGTCCTCGGTCGTTAAGGGGTTAACAAGTGGGTGCATTTTACAGCATAATTCTGTATACTGATGTAGCTGTATTTTATGAATTTATTTTATGTTGCTTTTTTGTGTTGTAAAGGTTTCCCATTCATCTTAATACTCACCATAATTTATTCTGTGACCAGCTTTCCAATTTAACAGTCAGAAACCAACCTCACATTGAGTTCCTTAGCTACCTAGGCATAACTATGGAGGGCAGCAAGGGGAATAGGGGCTTAAGCCTCAAGTGTGGGGCAGAATAACACATCCACTCCAGTCTATGTGACAGATGTCATCCAATACTGAGCTGTCATTTTGGAAAGGATTGAAGAGGTTTTGGCTTTGATAAGCAGCAGTTGTGGCTGCACATTTGGAGACAACTGAGCCTATTATCTTCTCCCAGGGTGCCACTGCAATACACATGGAATGAGCAGGAGGGCATGTTTGGAATACAGCAATATTAAAGGAAATTTAAACCCTGTTAATTAAATATTATAATATAATAATTGTATCTGACCCTAACTGTCCTCAGCAGAAGAAGTGATAGATTCCTAGGTTTAAACATGGCGGCACCCATTACTTTATATCAACTAAAGTACTTTATAGAAACTAATACCTTTTCATACTTATATCTTCAATATTGAAGCAACTAATAGGAATTTAAAAATACATATGCATGCTATTCACAGGAACTCTAAACAACTAGATCCAAACTTCACTTTTATTGTAGCTTTATGAGTTTTAGACTTCATCTGCATATAATGGTCTGACTGTTTCCTTATTTCTTTTCCAAGCATTTGTTGAATTACTTCACTGTAATAGCCTCTAGCAATTGTATGATCATTCCATGCAGAATCACCCAACTTCAAAAGCAGAACACTGTCTCATTAACAGCTTTATTACCTCTTCAAATCTCTGCCAGATTCCATCTATTTAGTAAATACAGAGTTTCATTGCAGTAATTCTCTTTCTCTGAAAATGTATCTGTTTAAAAGCATTGCCTAGTTCTTGTTTCCCAATTTCTACTAGTTCCTCTTTCCTCATCTACAATGTACTAACATGCTGTATTTTAAGATCTCCCCACTTGTCAAGCTTTCCATGTTTTGTGAAGTCTGCTCTTGTAAGCACTTTTAATAACATGCAAAAAACTTTATGAAACTGGCATTGATATACCAACATAAAAGATATTCTAGTTATATTTTATAAAATGTATCATTTTATATGTGTTTTTAGTTATAAATAATTATTTCACAATATAATTTAAGTGTATCACCCTTGCTTAGAAGAGGACATTTGCAGCAAATTTGCTAGGGACAAAAGATTTTAAGTTTGTAATGGAAGAACCTTTATCTAGCTGAAGGCAGCAGCTACAATGAAAATGTCTAAGTGCACATTTAACAAGAAAACAAGTAAGTTGTTTGCATTTTTTTAAAACAAAATCTGTTTCTTTTTATGCTAATTTTGTTTTAACATTCATTATATTTTTTTTTACTAAAGGGGCACTTTTTGTTTCCCTTTAACAATAAGCATTCCTTGATGGAACTGAGCTAATAGTGGTCATCAACTTGTATTAAAACAACGTTGCATTCTGTTAGTTTCTTCCTAACTCTATAATCTGGAAACCGAGACAGGCATGCCCCTTGTATTTTCTTGTAGACTGTGCAACTTCAGAATGGGAGATAACCAATTGCTGTTTGCAGAGTTGTTTTGATAATTTTTACAAATTGGTAAATGTGGAATAAATCTTTTTAAACACAAGCCAAAAAAAAGTTTGCAAATTTTATAAGCATTAGTAAATGTCTTGGTCGTTGAATTATGGTTTATTTTACCCGGGAATTACTTCTTACCTAGATACAAGAACATAATTCAGGTGCACATTTTGATATTATTTACAAACCAAATGTTATGTTTCTGGTACAATGAATTTGGGTTATAATACAGGTAGCCCTCAGTTTATGCTGTGGTTAGGTTCCAGAAGGAATGGTTGTAAATCGAAACCGTTGTAAATTGAAACCCAGTTTATAATGTAAGTCAATGTGAAGTGAGGGAGTTAGGTTCCAAACCCCTCTCAAAATTGTCATAAGTAACACCTAATACATTATTTTTAAAGCTTTGAAATGAAGACTTTAAATGCTAAACAGCATTATAAACAGTATCAAATAATCACACAATACAGAATATATAATTAGAATAAGTTAAATGAACAGAAACATTTGCTAAACAGCATTATACACCTAATAAAATAATCACACAACACAGACTTTACTTGCATTTTTCTGCAAACAGTTCTCTCTATGCATTCCAATCTGGAGTGATTTATAAACAGGAAGATCTTGTTCCTATGAAAGCTGCTCGATAGGTCATGTCTAGCTAGACTAATTAATTCCAGCCTATTTGTGTGCTTGGGTTTGCATATCTTTGCTGCAACACAAGCGGACAACTCCACCTACTGGCTATTTTAATCAATGCAATGCTTCTCAATGCTTTTCAATAGCAGTCACATGACTGAAAAAAAGGTTGTTATTCTGAAACGGTGCAAATTGAACCGGCGTAAATCGAGGGCCACCTGTACTGTATTTTTTCTATCCTCCTTATCACACAATACACTCACTAGATCACATGCTTGAGGAGGACACACTAGTGTTTCATTAGATACATTTGCCTAGATTACGAGTTGTGTGTTAACAGGGGTGCGTTGCTAACTTGCAGTTTTTTCTCACCGCTCACTTTCCTGCAGCGCTGGTATTACGGGTTTTTATCAACCCGGCGTTAACAGTCAAGAAGTGAGCGTAGAGCAAAATTGTGCTCCATACCGCACTCCAATACCAGTGCTTCTTAAGTGAGTGGTGAGCTGGTTGTACGTGCTTGTGCATGATTTCCCCTTAGACATCAATGGGGAGAGCTGGCTGAGAAAAAGTCTAACACCTGCCAAAAAGCAGCGTAAAGCTCCTTAACACTGCCCCATTGATTCCTATGGGGAAATACATTTTATGTTTACACCTAACACCCTAACATAAACCCCGAGTCTAAACACCCCTAATCTTACACTTATTAACCCCTAATCTGCCGCCCCCGATATCGCAGACACCTACATTATATTTATTAACCCCTAATCTGCCGCTCCGGACATCGCCACCACTATAATAAACATATTAACCCCTAAACCACCGCACTCCCACATCTCAAACACTATTTAAATATTATTAACCCCTAATCTCCCGCTCCGGACATCACCACCAACTACATTATACTTATTGACCCCTAATCTTCTGCCCCCAACATTGCCGACACCTACATTATATTTATTAACCCCTAATCTGCCGCCCCAATGTCGCTGCAACCTACCTACACTTATTAACCCCTTATCTGCCGCCCCCAACATCGCCGCCACTATATTAAATGTATTAACCCCTAAATCTAAGTCTAACCCTAACCCTAACACCTCCTAACTTAAATATAATTTAAATAAATCTAAATAAAATTCCTATCATTACCTAAATTATTCCTATTTAAAACTAAATTCTTACCTATAAAATAAACCCTAAGATAGCTACAATATAACTAATAGTTACATTGTATCTAGCTTAGGGTTTATTTTTATTTTACAGGCAAGTTTGTATTTATTTTAACTAGGTAAAATAGTTACAAAATAGTTATTAACTATTTAATAACTACCTAGCTAAAAAAATACAAATTGACCTGTAAAATAAAACTTAACCTAAGTTACACTACACTACAATTAAATAACTTACCTACATTTAATACAATTAAATTAATTAAATAAAATTAGCTAAATTATAAAAAAAACAAAGACTAAATTACAGAAAATAAAAAACAAATTACAAGATCTTTAAAATAATTACACCTGGGGGCGGAGCCAGCTATCCAAGGAACAAGACGTGCCTGTGTCAAGCTCCCGGCTATAATTTGTTATAAACATGGATATTTGTACCTAAATGTATATTTTGGAAACTGAAAACAGAACCTAATCGTGCCTGGATGATTGTATTAGAGGTGTGGGAGTTCGTTGAGATGTTTCTGACCTAATGTGCTAAATGGCAATATCAACATGTGGGAGACCGTAGCCACATGGGAGTCAGAGTTGGCGCAGCTCCTCCATAACCACTTTCACAGCCTTGCGCAAGTTTTACATGAGGCTCTTATTAACAAGGCATCTGCTAATAACGCCTATGAGCAAGAGGACAAGCATGCAGGATCATGGTATGGGAGCAGTGAATCGGTCACGGACACTGAAAAACCTGCGGATTTAACTGTAGCTCAACAAGTTGGAGCCACTGACGGTCAGGTTACTATCGCCTTTCCAGCTATGGCAGTGCTTGAGAACACGCAAGAAAAGGGGATAGGCAAGCTCACCATTAGGAGTAATCGAGTAGAAGCAGCAAAGGCTCTGGGCTTGCTGCATTCTGTGCTGGTGAGTTTTCTTTTTGATTGCCCTAACTTGGACTATCCACTGGAAGCGCTCGCTAAGTGGTTATATAAAGTGCCCCACTTTTTGCTGGGTCTAGAGAGGAATATGGATCTCATGGCACTTGGGACTGGAGCGTTGGCCTTGCTGTATGTCCGAGCTGTTGTGCTGGATCACGCGCAGGTTTTGAATGCAGGTCCTATGTTTCTGTCGGCCTTAGCGCATTGCCTGAGCCGTTCTGGAATTGGCTAAATTAAGGTCACTAGATGTGGTTCTTAGTCGTCTCAGATGATTCCACCTAATGTAAATGAGACCTTATATCTTTGTGACTGTTTGGAGCTGCTCGGATCTCAAATAACAGGCATATATTGAGTTTCAATGCCATATTTGATTTTCACTTTGGTACATTGACCTTACTAAGGGCGAGCCAGGACACTTTTTATTCTGGATGAAGGTACTACGCTGGATGTTGGAGTATGTGTGTACTTGGAGCCCTATTGAATTAGAGGGCATGTCTGAGATAGCTATAACCCTTTGCCCACTAATGTGAAAATAGCGATCTTGCCACATTGACAATATTTCTTGGTTTCTCTTTATACTGTTGCGGACTCAACCACTGTGCATGTTTTGAATGTTTATAGCCTTGTAGGAGTCTGCTTGTAGCAAGTTTATTGTAGTCTGCATGAAGGCTATGTGAATTTTGTATGTTTTACCCTTTATTGTTAGCGGGACTGACTTATACATCTCAGCAAGTACTCTATTGGATTTATAGCCCTCCAAGAGTCTCTATCATATTCCTCTGTGACATCTGCATATATATGGATCTGTTTTGCCCTACGTGAGTTACACCTCTACACAGCTGTCTGGCCCATTTCAAAAAGGTATAGCTCTAAGCAGATCATACTGTGCTTGGTCTGTAACAAGTTCTTGTTACAGAGATTAGGACTTCTCATGTTCAGAGTGCTGTTGCTATATTTTGCTTATCAATGTTTGTACTGTTATCTGCGATGGTATACTGTATATATCACCTACCACTTGAATTATCTAGGTACAGTTGCCTCATTCAGTTATACTAAGAGTTTTTAAGCACCAGCCTCTCCACCTTATACATCCAGCAGGGCCCCTTATAGCTCTACTCCTCAAACTTACCTTAGAGATATCTGTTCCCACTAGCCTATGTGTATAATAGGGCTTCTGCTGCCGGCTTTATTTATATAGTTATTGCACAAGTCATAGGGTTTAACTAAGTTAATGCAGGAAAACAACTTCCATGTATCCAACATAGCCCTCTTTCTGCTGATCTCTTACTAATGCGTCAGTGTGGGTATAAGACTACCAGTTGCCATATATTGTCTGTAGCAATATATTTTTTATTTTTATCATTATTATTCCACAGTGTATAATTGTATTCATGCATGATACTAGTATCTGATTTATAGTATTCTCCTATATTTTATGCAAAAAATGTGGTCCTTTTCTGTTTTAGATATGTTGTTAGCAATACAAATAACCACCTCCCCCCCTCCCCCACATGTAATGTACCTCCTAGTTATGGAGTACGAATTAAGCGGTTTACCTTTCTTATACCGCAATCATAATACTAATAATCCTCACTCTAACAGCCCAGAATCAAGAGGCCTAGATCCTCTCTTACTTAATATTTTTATCTGCATATCTTATCAGCCATATATACCTGTTTGTTTACTGTTCATTTTGGGCTTTAGCTTGACATTACTTATTCTCAGTGTGATTCTAACTAAAATCTGAGGTTTAGACACAGTTTTTATTTTTTTCTCTTACTGGCATACTGTTGAAGTGTTTTTCTCTCTTCTTTATTACAGCAACTATAAACATTACTAGCATCTTGACGTTTAGATAGCAGACGTTGTTTTTTACATATGTAATTTTAATCAGCAACCTAATCAATGTACCTTGTTGCAGGCAATTGTATAATGCCAATGTAATGTGCTGTAATTCTTTGTTTGTATGTCATAATTTTTCTTTACCTCAAATAAAAACTATCTTTTAAAAAAAAAAGAAAAAAAAAATTACACCTAATCTAATAGCCCTATCAAAATAAAAAAGCCCACCCAAAATAAAAAAAAACCCTAGCCTAAACTAAACTACCAATAGCCCTTAAAAGGGCCTTTTGCGGGGCATTGCCCCAAAGAAATCAGCTCTTTTACCTGTAAAAAAAATACAAACAAGCCCCCACACAGTAAAACCCAACACCCACACAACCAACCCCCCAAATAAAAGCCTAACTAAAAAATAACTAAGCTCCCCATTGCCCTGAAAAGGGCATTTGGATGGGGATTGCCCTTGAAAGGGCATTTAGCTCTATTGCTGCCCAAAGCCTTAACCTAAAAAAAACCCCCACCCAATACACCCTTAAAAAATCCTAACATTAACCCAAGAAGATTTACGTTCCGGGAGAAGTCTTCATCCAAGGGGCAAGATGTCCTCAACGAAGCCAGCAGAAGTGGTCCTCCAGACGGGCAGAAGTGGTCCTCCAGATGGGCAGACGTCTTCATCCAGACGGCATCTTCTATCTTCATCCATTCAGCGCTGAGCGGGTCCATCTTCAAGACGACAAATGAAGGTACCTTTAAGTGATGTCATCCAAGATGGCGTCCTTTGAATTCCGATTGGCTGATAGAATTCTATCAGCCAATCGGAATTAAGGTTGAAAAAAACCTATTGGTTGATCCAATCAGCCAATAGGATAGAGCTTGCATACTATTGGCTGTTCCAATCAGCCAGTAGAATGCAAGCTCAATCCTATTGGCTGATAGGATCAGCCAATAGGATTGAAGTTCAATCCTATTGGCTGATTGCATCAGCTAATAGGATTTTTTCAACCTTAATTCCGATTGGCTGATAGAATTCTATCAGCCAATCGGAATCTAAGGGACGCCCTCTTGGATGACGTCACTTAAAGGTACCTTCATTCCAGAAGAAGACGTTGATTGAAGAGGATGCTCCGTGCCGTATGTCTTGAAGATGGAGCCGCTCCGCGTCGGAAGGATGAATATAGAAGATGCCATCTGGGTGAAGACTTTTGCCTGTCTGGAGGACAACTTCTGCCAGTCTGGAGGACCACTTCTGCCAATCTGGAGGACCACTTCTGCCGGCTTTGTTGAGGACATCTTGCCACTTGGATGAAGACTTCTCCCGGTAAGTGAATCTTCGGGGGTTAGTGTTAGGTTTTTAAGGGTGTATTGGGTGGGTTTTATTTTTAGGTTAGGGCTTTGGGTCACAATAGAGCTAAATGCCCTTTTAAGGGCAATGCCCATCCAAATGCCATCTTCAGGGCAATGGGGAGCTTAGGTTTTTTTAGTTAGGGTTTTATTTGGGAGGTTGGTTGTGTGGGTGGTGGGTTTTACTGTTGGGGGGTTGTGTGTATTTTTTTTACAGGTGAAAGAGCTGATTTATTTGGGGCAATGCCCCACAAAAGGCCCTTTTAAGGGCTATTGGTAGTTTAGTTTAGGCTAGGGTTCTTTTTATTTTGGGTGTTTTTTTTTATTTTGATAGGGCTATTAGATTAGGTGTAATTAGTTTAAGGATCTTGTAATTTGTTTTTTATTTTCTGTAATTTAGTGTTTGTTTTTTTTGTAATTTAGCTAATTTTATTTAATTTATTTAATTGTATTTAATGTAGAAAAGTTATTTAATTGTAGTGTAGTGTTAGGTGTTAGTGTAACTTAGGTTAGGTTTTATTTTACAGGTCAATTTGTATTTATTTTAGCTAGGTAGTTATTAAATAGTTAATAACTATTTAGTAACTATTCTACCTAGTTAAAATAAATACAAACTTGCCTGTAAAATAAAAATAAACCCTAAGATAGATACAATGTAACTATTAGTTATATTATATCTAGCTTAGGGTTTATTTTACAGGTAAGTATTTAGTTTTAAATAATAATAATTTAGGTAATGATAGGAATTGTCTTTAGATCTATATAAATTTAATACATTTAATATAGTGGCAGCGACGTTGGGGGCGGCAGATTAGGGGTTAAGTGTAGGTAGGTTGCAGCGACATTGGGGGCGGCAGATTAAGGGTTAATAAATATAATGTAGGTGTCGGTGATGTTGGGGGCAGTAGATTAGGTATTAATAAGTATAATGTAGGTGACGGTGATGTTAGGGACAGCAGATTAGGGGTTGATAATATTTAACCAGTGTTTGCGAGGCGGGAGTGCAGCGGTTTAGGGGTTAATATGTTTATTATAGTGGCGGCGATGTCTGGAGCGGCAGATTAGGGGTTAATCATTTTATTACAGTGTTTGCAATGCGGGAGGGCCTCGGTTTCGGGGTTAATTGGTAGTTTATGGGTGTTAGTGTACTTTTTAGCACTTTAGTTATGAGTTTTATGCTACTGCTTTGTAGAGTAAAACTCATAACTACTGAATTTAAAATGCGTTAGGAATCTTGTCGGTAGAGCCTGTACCGCTCACTTGTTGGCCTCCCAGGACAAACTCGTAATACCAACGCTATGGAAGTCCCATAGAAAAAAGGCTTTACGAAATTTACGTAAATTGATTTGCGGTAGGGCCAAAGAAGTGTGCGGTGACCCTAAACCTTCAAGACTCGTAATACCAGCGGGCATAAAAAAGCAGCGTTAGGACCTCTTACCGCAAAACGACTTACGTAAACTTTGTAAAGTATTTTTTCTATGGGACTTCCATAGCGCTGATATTACGAGTCTGTCCTGGGAGGCCAAAAAGTGAGCGGTACACCCTACCCCGTCAAGAGTCCTAACACATTTAAAAGTCAGTAGTTATAAGTTTTATGGTACAACGCTGTAGCATAAAACTCAAATCTAAAGTGCTAAAAAGTACACTAACACCCATAAACTACCTATTAACCCCTAAACCGAGGCCCTCCCGCATCACAAATACTAAAATAACAATTTTAACCCCTAATCTGCCGCTCCGGACACCGCCGCCACCTACATTATATGTATGAACCCCTAACCTGCTGACCCCAACATCGCCGACACCTACATTATATTTATTAACCCTTAATCTGCCGCCTCGAATGTCGCCGCCACTATAATAAACATATTAACCCCTAAACCGCCGCACTCCCGCCTCGCAAACATTAGTTAAATATTATTAACCCCTAATCTGCCGGCCCTTACATCGCCGCCACCTACCTACATTTATTAACCCTTAATCTGCTGCCCCCAACGTCGCCGCCACTATATTAAAGTCTAACCCTAAACCTAACACCCCTAACTTAAAGGACCAGTCAATACAGTAGATTTGCATAATCAACAAAAGCATGATAAGAAGAAAATGCAATAGCACTTAGTCAGAACTTCAAATGAGTAGTAGATTTTTTTTTTAAATAAATTGCAAAGTTATGTCCATTTCTGCTCCCCCTGTATCATGTGACAGCCATCAGCCAATGACAAATGCATATACGTATATGCTGTGAATTCTTGCACATGCTCAGTAGAAGCTGGTGGCTCATAAAGTGTAAATATTAAAAGAATGTGCACTTTTTGTTAATGGAAGTAAATTGGAAAGTTGTTTAAAATTGCATGCTGTATTTGAATCATGAAGTTTAATTTTGACTTGAGTGTCCCTTTAAATATAATTTAAATAAATCTAAATAAATATTCCTATCATTAACTAAATTATTCCTATTTAAAACTAAATACTTACCTGTAAAATAAACCCTAAGATAGCTACAATATAACTAATAGTTACATTGTAGCTATGTTAGGGTTTATTTTTATTTTACAGGCAAGTTTGTATTTATTTTAACTAGGTAGAATAGTTATTAAATAGTTATTAACTATTTAATAACTACCTAGTTAAAATAAAGACAAACACTAACACCTAACACTAGACTATAATTAAATAAATTAACTAAATTAGCAACAATTAAATACATTAAATTAAATTAGCTAAAGTACAAAAACCCCCACTAAATTACAGAAAATAATAAGCAAATTACAGAAATTTAAACGAATTACACCTAATATAATAGCCCTATTAAAATAAAAACGCCCCCCAAAATAAAAACCTAACCTAAGTTACACTAGCACCTACCACTACACTACAATTAAATAACTTTCCTACATTAAATACAATTAAATAAATTAAATAAAATTAGCTAAATTACAAAAAACAAACACTAAATTATAGAAAATAAAAAACAAATTACAAGATCCTTAAACTAATTACACCTAATCTAATAGCCCTATCAAAATAAAAAAAGCCCACCCAAAATAAAAAAAACCTAGCCTAAACTAAACTAAACTAAACTACAAATAGCCCTTAAAAGGGCCTTTTGTGGGGCATTGCCCCAAATTAATCAGCTCTTTTACCTGTAAAAAAAAAATACAAACAACCCCCCCAACAGTAAAACCCACCACCCACACAACCAACCCCCCAAATAAAATACTAGCTAAAAAAACCTAAGCTCCCCATTGCCCTGAAAAGGACATTTGGATGGGCATTGCCCTTAAAAGGGCAGTTAGCTCTTTTAAAAGCCCAAACCCCTAATCTAAAAAATAAACCCACCCAATACACCCTTAAAAAAACCTAACACTAACCCCCTGAAGATCGAATTACCGGGAGATGTCTTCATCCAAGCTGGGCAAAGTGGTTCTTCAGACGGGCAGAAGTCTTCATCCAAGCCGGGCAGAAGTGGTCCTCCAGAAGGGCAGAAGACTTCGTCCAGACGGCATCTTCTATCTTCATCCATCCGGCGCGGAGCGGTTCCATCTTCAAGACATCCGACGTGGAGCATCCTCTTCTTCCGACGACTAAAACAGAATGAAGGTAACTTTAAGCGACGTCATCCAAGATGGCGTCCCTTAGATTCCGATTGGCTGATAGAATACTATCAGCCAATCGGAATTAAGGTAGAAAAAATCCTATTGGCTGATGCAATCAGCCAATAGGATTGAAGTTCAAACCTATTGGCTGATCCTATCAGCCAATAGGATTCAGCTTGCATTCTATTGGATGATTGGATCAGCCAATAGGATTGAACTTCAATCCTATTGGCTGATTGCATCAGCCAATAGGATTTTTTCTACCTTAATGCCGATTGGCTGATAGAATTCTATCAGCCAATCGGAATCTAAGGGACGCCATCTTGGATGACGTCACTTAAAGGTACCTTCATTCTGTTTTAGTCATCGGATAAAGAGGATGCTACGCGTCGGATGTCTTGAAGATGGACCCGCTCCGCGCCGGATGGATGAAGATAGAAGATGCTGTCTGGATGAAGACTTCTCCCCGTCTGGAGGACCACTTCTGACCGGCTTGGATGAAGACTTCTGCCCATCTGGAGGACCACTTCGCCCGGCTTGGATGAAGACGTCTCCCGGTAAGTTGATCTTCAGGGGGTTAGTGTTAGGTTTTTTTAAGGGTGTATTGGGTGGGTTTTATTTTTTAGATTAGGGTTTGGGCGGCAAAAGAGCTAACTGCCCTTTTAAGGGCAATGCCCATCCAAATGCTTTTTTCAGGGCAATGGGGAGCTTAGGTTTTTTTAGCTAGTATTTTATTTGGGGGGTTGGTTGTGTGGGTGGTGGGTTTTACTGTTGGGGGGTTGTTTGTATTATTTTTTTTACAGGTAAAAGAGCTAATTACTTTGGGGCAATGCCCTGCAAAAGGCCCTTTTAAGGGCTATTGGTAGTTTAGTTTAGGCTAGGGTTTTTTTATTTTGGGGGGGCTTTTTTATTTTAATAGGGCTATTAGACTAGGTGTAATTAGTTTAAATATCTGTAATTTGTTTATTATTTTCTGTAATTTAGTGGGGGGTTTTGTACTTTAGCTAATTTAATTTAATGTAGGTAATTATATTTAATTTAGTTAATTTATTTAATTATAGTGTAGTGTTAGGTGTTAGTGTAACTTAGGTTAGGTTTTATTTTACAGGTAAATTTGTCTTTATTTTAACTAGGTAGTTATTAAATAGTTAATAACTATTTAATAACTATTCTACCTAGTTAAAATAAATACAAACTTGCCTGTAAAATAAAAATAAACCCTAACATAGCTACAATGTAACTATTAGTTATATGGTAGCTATCTTAGGGTTTATTTTACAGGTAAGTATTTAGTTTTAAATAGGAATAATTTAGTTAATGATAGTAATATTTATTTAGATATATTTAAATTATATTTAAGTTAGGGGTGTTAGGTTTAGGGTTAGACTTAGGTTTAGGGGTTAATAACTTTAATATAGTGGCGGCGACATTGGGGTGGCAGATTGGGGATTAATAAATGTAGATAGGTGGTGGTGATGTTAGGGATGGCAGATTAGGGGTTAATAATATTTAACTAATGTTTGCAAGGCGGGAGTGCGGCACTTTAGGGGTTAATATGTTTATTATAGTTGCGGCCACGTTGGTGCGGCAGATTAGGGGTTAATAAGTGTAGGTAGGTGGCGGCGACATTGGGGGTGGCAGATTAGGGGTTAATAAATATAATGTAGGTGTCAGCAGATTAGGGGTTCATAAATATAATGTAGGTGGCGGCGGTGTCCGGAGCAGCAGATTAGGGGTTAATAATTATAATGTAGGTGTCGGTGATGTCGGGGGCGGCAGATTAGGGGTTAATAAGTGTAAGATTAGGGGTGTTTATACGCGGGGTTTATGTAAGGGTGTTAGGTGTAAACATAAATTTTATTTCCCCATAGGAATCAATGGGGCTGCGTTAAGAAGTTTTACGCTGTTTTTTGCAGGTGTTAGACTTTTTTTCAGCCGGCTCTCCCCGTTGATTCCTATGGGGAAATTGTGCAGGAGCACATTACACCAGCTCAACGCTGACTTAAGCAGCACTGGTATTGGAGTGCGGTAAGGAGCAAAATTTTGCTCAATGCTCACTTCTTGCCTTTTAATAACGGGTTTCTGAAAACTCGTAATACCAGCGCTGTAGGTAAGTGAGCAGTGAGAGTAAACTGCTCGTTAGCACCGCATAGCCTCTAATGCAAAACTCGTAATCTGGGCCGCTGTTTTTTTTTTTAATTTAAGAGGCAAAGATGATATAGACACTAACACCGAGATTACGAGTTTTGCGTTAATAGGGGTGCGGTGCTAACACTTAGTTTCAGCTCACCGCTCACTTAAGACAATGCTGGTATTACAGGTTTTTTTCAACCCGGCGTTAGCCTCTAAAAAGTGAGCGGAAAGCAAAATTTAGCTCCACATCTCACCTCAATACCAGCGTTGCTTACGGTAGCTGTACGATGGCTAAACGTGCTCGCGCACGATTTCCCCATAGGAAATAATGGGGCTGAGCCGGCTGAAAAAAAACCCTGCAAAAAAGCAGCGTTCAGCTCCTAACGCAGCCCCATTGTTTCCTATGGGGAAAGAACATTTACGTTTACACCTAACACCCTAACATGAACCCCGAGTCTAAACACCCCTAATCTTACACTTATTAACCCCTAATCTGCCGACCCCGACATTGTCGCCACCTACATTATATTATTAACCCCTAATCTGCCGCCGCCAACGTCGCCGCCACTATAATAAAGTTATTAACCCCTAAACCTAAGTCTAACCCTAACATCCCCCTAACTTAAATATAATTTAAATAAATCTAAATAAATTTACTATTATTAAATATATTATTCCTATTTAAAACTAAATACTTACCTATAAAATAAACTCTAAGATAGCTACAATATAACTAATAGTTACATTGTAGTTATCTCAGAGTTTATTTTTATTTTACAGGCAACTTTGTATTTATTTTAACTAGGTACAATAGTTATTAAATAGTTATTAACTATTTAATAACTACCTAGTTAAAATAAATACAAAAGTGCCTGTAAAATAAAACCTAACCTAAGTTACAATTACACCTAACACTACACTATAATTAAATAAATTAGCTAAACTACCTACAATTAATTACAATTAAAATAAATAAACAAAAGTACGAAAAACAACAAATTACAGAAAATAAAAAAATTATTACAATTTTTTTAAAATAATTACACCTAATCTAATACCCCTAATACAATAAAAAAGCCCCCCAAAATAATAAAATTCCCTACCCTATACTAAATTACAAATAACCCTTAAAAGGGCCTTTTGCGGGGCATTGCCCCAAAGTAATCAGCTCTTTTACCTGTAAAACAAAATACAATACCCCCAACATTAAAACCCACCACCCACACACCCAACCCTACTCTAAAACCCACCCAATCCCCCCTTAATAAAACACCTTGAAGATCACCCTACCTTGAGACGTCTTCACCCAGCCGGGCACAAGTGGTCCTCCAGAGGGACCGAAGTCTTCATCCCATCCGGGCAGAAGAGTACATCCAGACGGCCAGAAGTCTTCATCCAGACGGCATCTTCTATCTTCATCCATCCGGAGCGGGTCCATCTTCAATCCAGCCGATGCGGAGCATCCTCTTCAAACGAAGTCCAACTGAAGAATGAAGGTTCCTTTAAATGACGTCATCCAAGATGGCGTCCCTTCAATTCCGATTGGCTGATAGGATTCTATCAGCCAATCGGAATTAAGGTAGGAAAAATCCAATAGAATAGAATGCGAGCTCAATCCTATTGGCTGATTGGATTGGATTTTTCCTACCTTAATTCCGATTGGCTGATAGAATCCTATCACCAAATCGGAATTCAAGGGACGCCATCTTGGATGACGTCATTTAAAGGAACCTTCATTCTTCAGTTGGACTTCATTTGAAGAGGATGCTCCGCATCGGCTGGATTGAAGATGGACCAGCTCCACTCCGGATGGATGAAGATAGAAGATGCCGTCTGGATGAACACTTCTGGCGTCTGGATGTCCTCTTCTGCCCGGATCGTATGAAGACTTCGGCCTCTCTGGAGGACCACTTGTGCCGGCTGGGTGAAGATGTCTCAAGGTAGGGTGATCTTCAAGGGGTTAGTGTTAGGTTTTATTAAGGGGGGATTGGGTGGGTTTTAGAGTAGGGTTGGGTGTGTGGGTGGTGGGTTTTAATGTTGGGGGGGTATTGTATTTTTTTACAGATAAAAGAGCTGATTACTTTGGGGCAATGCCCCGCAAAAGGCCCTGTTAAGGGCTATTTGTAATTTAGTATAGGGTAGGTAATTTTGTTATTTTGGGGGGGCTTTTTATTTTATTAGGGAGATTAGATTAGGTGTAATTAGTTTAAAAAATTGTAATTATTTTTTTATTTTCTGTAATTTAGTGTTTGTTGTTTTTCGTACTTTAGTTTATTTATT
Source organism: Bombina bombina (assembly GCF_027579735.1). NCBI lineage: Eukaryota > Metazoa > Chordata > Amphibia > Anura > Bombinatoridae > Bombina > Bombina bombina. Next base: position 184,212,797 of record NC_069504.1, read on the forward strand.
TTAATTGTAATTAATTGTAGGTAGTTTAGGTAATTAATTTAATGATAGTGTAGTGTTAGGTGTAATTGTAACTTAGGTTAGGATTTATTTTACAGGTCAATTTGTCTTTATTTTAGCTAGGTAGTTATTAAATAGTTAATAACTATTTAATAACTATTGTACCTAGTTAAAATAAATGCAAAGTTGCCTGTAAAATAAAAATAAACCCTCAGATAGCTACAATGTAACTATTAGTTATATTGTAGCTATCTTAGGGTTTATTTTATAGGTAAGTATTTAGTTTTAAATAGGAATAATTTATTTAATAATAGTACATTTATTTAGATTTATTTAAATTATATTAAGTTAGGGGATGTTAGGGTTAGGGTTAGACTTAGGTTTAGGGGTTAATACCTTTAATATAGTGTCGGCGACGTTGGGGCGGCAGATTAGGGGTTAATAAATGTAGGTAGGTGTCGGCGATGTTAGGGACGGCAGATTAGGGGTTAATAAAAAAAAACTAGTGTTTGTGAGGCGGGGGTGCGGCTGTTTAGGGGTTAATACATTTATTAAAGTGGCGGCGATGTCTGGTCGGCATATTAGGGGTCAAAATTTTTATTTAAGTGTTTACGATGTGGGGGGAGGGCCTCGGTTTAGGGGTTAATAGGTAGTTTATAGGTGTTAGTGTACTTTTTAGCACTTTAGTTAAGAGGTTTATGTTACGGCGTTAGCCCATAAAACTCTTAACTACTGACTTTTAAATGTGTTAGGAGTCTTGACAGGAGAGGGTGTACCACTCACTTTCTCCAAGACTCGTAATACCAGCGTTAGGAAAATCCCATAGAAAAGATAGGATACGCAATTGATGTAAGGGGATTTGCGGTAAGCTCGAGTCGCGGAGAAAAGGTGAGCGGTACACCTGTACCTGCAAGACTCGTAATACCAGCGGGCATTAAAAAGCAGCGTTGGGACCTCTCACTCGTAATCTAGCCGTAAGTTCTTTTGACAGACTTGCATTTTAGCCAATCAGTGGTGACTCATAAATAACTGCATGGAGTGAGCACAATATTATGTATATTATACACATGAACTAGCACTGTCTAACTGTAAAAAACTGTTAAAATGCACTGAGATAAAAGACAGTTTCAATGGCTTAGAAATCAGTTTCTGAGCCTACCTAGGTTTAGCTTTCAATAAACATTGATTATATTGTCACAATGGCTCCTGTCAAGGGGTAAGATATATCAGGAAGCGAGTCAACAGTCAATTCTTGAATTTCATGTGTTGGAAGCAGGAAAAATGACTTTGACAAGGGTCAAATAGTGATGGCTAGACGACTGGGTCAGAGCATCTCCAGAACAGCAAGTCTTGTGGGATATTCCCAGTATGCAGTGGTTAGTATCTACCAAAAGTGGTGCAAGGAAGGATGACCAGTGAACCGGCATCAGGGTCATGGGTGCCCAAGGCTCATTGATACATGTAGGGAGCGAAGGCTAGCTCGTCTGGTTCGATCACACAGAAGAGCTTTTTTAGCTGAAATTTTTTTAAAAAAATAATGCTGGCCATGATAGAAAGGTGTCAGAACACAGTGTATCGCAGTTTGCTGCGTTTGGTGCTGCATAGCCACAGACCGGGTCAGTGTGCCCATGATGATCCCTGTCCACCACCAAAAGCGCCTTCAATGGGGACGTGAGCATCAGAACTGGACTATGGAGGAATGGAAGAAGGTTGCCTAATCTAATGAATCATATTTTCTTTCATCAGGTGGATGGCTGGGTGCATGTGTGTCATTTACCTGAGGAAGAGATGGCAGCAGGATGCACTATGAGTAGAAGACAGGCCAACAGAGGCAATGTTATGCTCTTGGCAATGTTCTGCTGAGAAACCTTGGGTACTGGGATTCATGTGGATGTTACGTTGACACATGCCACCTACCTAGAGATTGTTGCAGACCACGTACATCCTTCATGGAAATTGTATTCCCTGGCGGCAGTGGCCTCTTTCAACAGAATAAGGCACACACTGCATACTTGTTCAGTAATGGTTTGAGAAACACAAAGAGTTCAAGATGTTGCTTTGGCCTCAAAATTTCCCAGATCTCAATCCTATTAAGCATCTGTGGGATGTACTGGAACAACAAATCCAATCCATGGAGTACCCACCTCATAACTTGCAGGACTTAAAGGATCTGCTGCTAATGTCTTGTTGCCAGATACCAAAGGACACATTTGGCGGTCTTGTGGAGTCCATCCCTTGATGCATCAGAGCTGTTTTGGCAGCACGAGGGGGACTTACATGATATTACCTATTTTTACATGGTTAAAGGTTATGAGACTATGTAGAAATTACTTAGAATAGCATAGGAAGATGAAATCTACTTAAACTTTATTCTTTATATGCATTGCTCAAATTCAATTTACCTTTTTCACATGCTTCTTCTATTCAAACTGTGGCTATTTATACTCCTTCCTTCAGCATATTATAACAAAATACTTTTCTAAGTAACCAGCATTGATTCAGGCTGTCAGCTAGCTATAAGAATGTTTAACTTCACCCAAAACTTAAAGGGACAGTCTAGTCAAAATTAAATTTTCATGATTCAGATAGGGCATGCAATTTTAAACAACTTTCCAATTTTCTTTTATTATCAAATGTGCTTTGTTCTCTAGGTATTCTTTGTTGAAAGCTAAACCTGGGTAGGCTCATATGCTAACTTATAAACCCTTTAAGGCAGCCTCTTATATCAGTGCAGATTTACAGTTTTTACAGATAGACTGCTCTTGTTCTTGTGTGCCATATAGATACCATTGTGTTTACTCCCGAGGAGTTATTTATGATTCAGTACTTAGTGGCTAAAAGGCAAGTCTGTTAAAAGAACTGAAATAAAGGGGCAGTGTGCAAATGCTTAGGTACAAGGTAATCACAGAGGTAAAAAAGTGTATTAATATAACCTTGTTGGTTAAGCAAAACTGGGGAATGGTTAATAAAGGGATTAGCTATCTTTTTAAACAATAACAGTTCTGGAGTAGATTGTCACTTTTATCATTTGCATTTTCTACATGAACTTCTATTGTGCTTCTCTAACCATTAAAATAGATTTATTTTTAAGCCATTAAAACAGCCTTAATTTAAAAAAAAAAATGTTATAAACACAATTAAATGCGTATTAAAACAATGAGAATACTTTTTAAAGAGATATTCAAGATGAAAGTCTTAGGGAGTAACTGAGCTGCAAAAGCCCCCTTTAAATTAATGGAACATTCTACATGAAAATTCTGCATGAATAATAACTACTTTAATTTCAGAATAAGTGGAAATACAATGCTAGCTCTAATAAAACAGTATTATAGGAACATGAAACACTTTGAGAATTTAAAAAGAAATAATTTAATTACATGCAATAAAAAAAAAACTTTGCATTAAAGTGAAGGTAAAGTTAACAGTTATGGAAGACACCCAGGCATTTAGCAATAGTACCTTAGTTTAGTCGCTAACTTGTTTTTTATATAACAGCTCTTGTTTTTAAAATATATATATATTTCATTCCCTACCATTTCGCTGCTGACTCCTCCCAAACTCTACTTCTGTGTTATCCTGTGTGTGACGTCTTGAGCGGTCCCACCCACTCTCTTCGTCACTCAAAAGCAAGTTCCCGATGCTGATGTACACTGCTCCTTCGTCAATTGACGTTGACACTAAGGGGTAGATTTATCATAGTGCGAGCAGTTTAAAAGGTAATAAACAGCAGTAAATAATAATATTTAAAACAACTGATGAATTAAACTAGGCCTATTTTTACAAAATCTATAGTAAACCATTACCGAGTTGGGTTAACTTTACTTTCATTTATATTATACCCTTTTATTAAAACTTAATTCTGAAAATTGTGGACTTTCCAATTTCGATTAAAAGGAATTATGCTATAATGCTATTACGCTATATTCCACTCAGTCATTGGCTACACATTCTATTAATCCATTTATATGAGTTTCTGATTGGTCTCAGGAGAGATGGAAACCTAGGTTGCACTATGGTCACTTCCATTACTTTCTGAAAACTAAAACTTTACACCAATTTTATTTTTAAATACTTAACTAATATAATTTATAATTAATTTTATGAACTATGTTTTATTGGCACACATTTAACAGTATAATAGCCCTTATGGCTACATAAATGGTTATTTGACCTGATATTATTATTGACCCATCAGAGGTTGACACATTGAAGTAGTGGACAAACGTACAAAATAAAATATAGATTTTTTTTTATTTTTGTATAAAATAACATTTAAATGAACATAGTATTCATACAAGTTGTATAAAGTAAATGAAAAAGTGCAGTTAAACCTGAAAAAATAAACTTTTTAACAAGTTATGTAAATGTTAATTGGAAATTAGCACAAAAGCATGACATTGCTGAATTTATTTTTATTGGATGTTAAGTACAACTCCTGATTGTCTATTGGTGGAGAGGGACAAACCTTCACTTGACGAACATAAAATAAAAATAGATTTATTCAACACACAAATCTCCATCTTTTTCTAAAAAGGTATTTTGTTAGCTGGAACAACAACAAAAAACGTTTTTTATACAATGTAGTCACCATTAAAACCTATTCACAATAGAAGATTTTGCTGCCTCCCAGAAATGCTCAGCTGGTTGAACCAACAAACTTGACTTAATTCTGCAAAGTTTGCACAAAAATATATTTTCTTTGAGTGGAATTTTTTTTTTTAAATTAAACAAATAAAATTACAGGAGAATTGTATTTCTAATTAAACAAGCTAATTATTATACACCATTTTTAATTTAATATTAAAGTCAGGAAAGACTAATCAATAGGTGTTTATCACATTATATTACATATAATATATACTGTATATCTGAATATTTGAAAAGTCACCTAAAACTTAATCATTTTTCTCTATTGCAAAAAGCAAAGGGAAGCAGAGTCCTGCTTTATAACTTACTAACCCTTGTTCTTAGTACATATATTATTCATTTCCCCCAAATATGCTTTGTCATTTCTTCCACTTCATCTTTGAAACAGCTAGGTTTTAGGAAGTACATGCCCAAATACTTCTCTATTTTATATTTCTTTTCTTGCAAACTCTGCAGTTCATTCATTTTTTTTGGAGCGTATTGTCATGAACTGTTGTAGTTTTGTAAAGATGGTGACTCTGATACAAATACAACCTGGACTGGTATGTATGACTTAAATATATTGTTTTTCTTTTGTGATAGGCTATTAAAAAACCTTGAATAGATAGGCTGAATATACATGACTGCATTTGTTCTAGAATGCATCTATTAAATATTCAGTTAATTTAATTACTTAATTAGAAAATGTTCAGAGAAAGGAAACAAACTAATGGGAACTAACAATTTAAACTATGAGGAGAGGTTAGTCATATTGGCTCTATTTACTCATTAAACATTTTAAAGGTGATATGGTTATTATAGAAATATATTCAAGATCAACTTGCAGATTTGGCAGAAGCAGTGTTTCTTTCTAAAGGCATTGTTTGTGACAAGAGGTCAGGAGGAAAGGAGATTTAATCTCCAGCCACCTGAGCGTTTTTTTCACTGTAAGAGTGTTGAAAATTGTGGAAGTCATTGCCTACGAAGATACCTTCGCTACGTTTAAAATTGACTTAGTTACAGTTTTGGCTAGAAACAGAATTCGGGGATATGAAAGCTTGTGTTAAATTGGTCAGCTTTTAATTGTATTAAAGGGATATTGTACACTAGATTTTTCTTTGCATAAATGCTTTGTAGATGATACATTTATATAGCTTCTCTGGGGATTTTTTTGTAAAAATGTATAGTTTTGCTTATTTTTAAATACCATTGTGCTGATTATCAGACTCCTAACCAAGCCCCAAAGTTTTAGATGTATACTGATGTCTACAGACTCCAGCTTGCTCCTACTTATGTAATTGGTCTGTTCATATGCAGGGGGAGGGGGTGGGTCTGCTCTCAGCTCCACATCTTACATTCCTGCTTTTCAAATAAAAATACCAAGAGAACAAAGAAAAATTGATAATAGGCGTTAATTTGAAAGTTGCTTAAAATAGCATGTTCTATCTGAATCATGAAAGAGAAAAATTGGGTTTTAAATCCTTTTAAAACTCAAATTGTAATTCCCCATACCATGTTTAATTGTGTGAAGCGAAAAGAAAATGTACTTTTAATTTTAATTTAGCTTTTGCTCCTATTTAAATCTGAAAAAGTAGTTTTCCCACTAATATCATAAAGGCTGGATTGTGTTTTGTGGAATTGAGAACCGACAGCAAAGCAGATAAAATAAGCAATGCTCAATAGGTTTTCTCAAGGAGGTGTGTGTGTGTATAGTGCATATATTGTATATGTTTATACTACTACAATGAGGTAGATTACAATCCTTTATAAAAATGTATCTAATTATTTTCAGCAGAAAACATCATCGCAGTGTATGTACATTTTTGTAGATTGACAATTTGACAAGTTTTTCTTAACCATTTTGATTGTCCAAAAGTATCCAAAATTAAAGTATATACTTTTAATGAGAGCATAAAGCTTGAAAAACTAATGTGGGACAGATATTTTTTAAATGGAATTTGAAGCTCCATTATAAATAAAATCAGAGCACATTGTAAATGTTGGGTTACAAGTTCAAGGAAAATATACTCAGAAACAAAGGTTTAATAAAACTGCATGTAGACATTACAATGCTGTCATTTGTTAAGGCATTTTACATGTGACCAGGGTAATAAGCATATACAGAATTTTAGAAGTGACATGCTTGCAAAAACTATAAAAAAAACTATATCAAATCAATCATTCTATCTATCTATCTATCATCTATCATATATTATATATCTATGAACATTAAATCTGTGCTTAAAAAGGGAAACTAAATGAAGTTTTAAGGAACTTTGTACTTTATTGCCATTATCAAATGTCGCAAGTCATTTTATATGTAAAAAAAAAATAAGCACCAGCTCCTACTGAGCATGTGCACAAGTTCACACTGTATACGTATTACAAATTTAAAGTAAATAAGAACGCTTGAACAAAACGCATTGAAAATACATTACAAGTACAGTTATACTCATAATAACACTTTCTAAAAAAATTATTACAAAAGAATATAAGAGTTCAAAGATAAGTAATCTCAGGTGCTAGGTGTTAGTGTGTATTTACTGTGTGTATTTTAGCAGAATATGTTCTTTGTATTTATAAATATATCTATTCCAATAAATTATTATATATATATACTGTATATATATATATATATATATATATATATATATATATATATATATATATATATATATATATATATATATATATATATTACCAAAATATCATCATATATATGTAGAAATATGTATTCATGAACATATTCCACTATTTGAAGAATATTAGAATGTTCATATTTTTATGTGGGGTTACGCACTTGAGAATATGTGGTCGGGTTAGCACAAGAGTGTTAGGTATTTTTTCCACTTTTTTCTCTCTATTGACTTCTATGGGGGAATAGGTTATCGATATTGTGCGATATTGAAAGTTCAGAATTTTGCGTGCGTTGAGTTAGCACATGCGTTTTTGTAGATTAACAATTTACTGCTTTACAGGCATCATTGAGGTGATAGAATGCCGTTGTATATAAAACCGTTTTCCATTCTCTGTACTGGACTTGTCAGTATAATGTTGCACGTCATTCAAGATTGGCTGTTAGATCTATATAGCAAAGCACAATGAGTGATCCAGCTACTTAATAGAGCTTTTACTACATTGTTCTACTACCTGCACTTTTCAATCAGCAAATGCATAATAAAACAACTAACAATTGCACCTACATTATTTATTTTTGTCAGATTTACCCATAATTTAACATTAAGGGGCATATTTATCAAGCTACATATGGAGCTTGATGCCCCGTGTTTCCTTTAGGCTCGCCGGAAACACAAGTTATGAAGCAGCAGTCTAAAGACCGCTGCTCCATAACCTGTCCACCTGCTCTGAGGCCACGGACAGACATCGCCAGAAATCAACCCGATCGAATACGATCTGGTTGATTGACACCCCCTGCTAGCGGGTGATTGGCCGCAAATCTACATGGAGCGACATTGCACCAGCAGTTCACAAGAACTGCTGGTGCAATGATAAATGCAGAGAGTGTATGCTGTCGGCATTTATCGATGTGCAGCAGACATGATCCGCAATATCTGATCAAGTCCGCTCGCACAATGATAATTCGGCCCCTAAACCATGTGTTTTTCCTCACTGCCCTATAGGAGCTTGCTTACATATTTTAGTATATACAGCATAAGACTTATGATAAACAATACTCAAGAGACTTTTTAGGTGGTGTCTCTGGACTGCCAGACAATGTATATATTTCTATTAAAGGGTGTGTATTATGTATTATGATTTGATAGGATGATGTTGATGATTAATAAAGGGAAAGTTGATTGAGATAGCAGAAAATCTAATTGCAGTAGTGGATTTTAATTTTGCAAGTTATGCAATATCTAATTGAAAGTAAAACTGGTTGGTATTTGAAAAAAAAAATTATGTCAGAAACCAAACTAGAAAAGGTGTCAGAAAACATACAATAATTAATCATATACATTTTATTCAAAATAAATAAAAACTATTAATGAACCATTAACCAAAATACTCATGTATTCCCTCACATACACATATGCTATCACACAACTATACAAACACATGTAGCTTGTTTGTATTATTGTGTGATTGCATATGAGTATGTTAGGGTATAGGGAAGTATTTTCGTTGATAGTTCATTTAAATTTTGTGTTTATTTTCAATAAAATGTATATTATTAATTATTGGTGTTTTTTAATCTTTACTTGTCCTGGGAATTTAACATAAGTTTGAACATTAAAGTCAAAATTAAAGTTTCATGATACAGTTTTAAACAACTTTCTAATTCACTGCCATTATAAAAATGTGAACAATCTTATATGCAAACCAGCTCCTACTTAGCATGTGCAAGAATTTAAATAATATATGTATATGCATTTTGTGATTGGCTGGTGGCTGTCACATGATGCAGTGGGAAGGAAAATTGAATTAATTTTGAAATTTGTCAAAAAAAATCTACTACTCATTTGATATTCAGACTAAGCGCCTGATGAATAAAAGCTCACCGGCAAGGAGAGAAATCTTGCCAAATCTTTGGGGGCATTTTGTTGTAGCATTATTTTGTAATGTAAGTGTCTCTCCTTCACACCCAGAGCTCTGCATAAAGAGATAAATAACTCTCAAGAAAAAAAAGTATTTGAGGAACCTTGCAGTACTGGTCATCTAACCAGAGTGGAGAGGTTTAGATCATCAGGCTATAGGTGCGTTTGCATTTTAATAAAAAATCTGCAAGGTAGTGTTAGAATTACATATTGGGACTGTATGATTTGCAGCCACATGTTCTACATACATGGGTCTAGCCATTAAAGGGCCAGATTAAGAGTGGAGCGTTGTTTAACATTCCAGCTCATGCGCTAACTTTGCTAAAAGTAAGCTTTTTGCCAGTGCCAGGTAGTGCTCGCATTACACGATGATTTGGTTGCGCGCTAACCCGATACGCGCAAAATGCATAAGTTAGAATATCGAGAATGTGTTAAGGTATTACCCCATAACAAGTCAATAAAGCAAAAAAGTGGAAAAAAATCTAGCATATTCTTAAGTGCGCTAAACTGACATAAAAATATTAATATTTCACACTCCAATGTTCTTTGCATAGCAGAACATGTTCTTTTAATTTATTAATAAATATTTCTACATATATCTGATGATATCTATACCTAAATATATAGCTGATTGTATATAGTTATAGATATATACAGCTATATATATATATATATATATATATATATATTATTATATTATTATTATACTTTATTTATAAAGCACCGACATATTCCGCAGCGCTATCCTAGGGTACAATTCATTTAAATAAAACAATAATATAAAACTTGTAAGAGACAAGACAAAATTTTACAAACACATACAGGAGGAATAAAGGGCCCTATTCCCTTGGGAACTTACAATCTAGAAGTGTCACGCTACCCGCACCGTTGTGGCCATTGCCACGGACGCAAGTGGCTCCCTCCGCTTCCCATGGCCTTTGCCATGGACTCAGGCGGCTCCTTCCTGTTCAACAATTCAAATGGGAAGACAGCGCCTCACTCCAAGTTATGGGGCACAGAAAAAGGAGTTAGCTAGACCTCAGCATCATAATCAATTTTCAAGAAGATTTCCAGCCTTCAAATAGTAAGTAAAAAATCTTTATTTATACAGAGTCCATAATACAGCAACCTTCCTGTTCCCAGGCCGTTGCCATGGACTCTGACATCACCACCACTCCTGCATGTCTCCTTTGGCGTGAACCTGGGTCTATGTAAGTACTTTCTCCCTTACTTACATTGCTAAAGTATAGGTGTTACTCTTTGTGCTCCTGGGTGCTTATTTTACTGATTAACCTCTGTACTGCTGATTGCCTTATTGTTGCTGATCTCTGCCTGTCTCAAGACTACTCTGCTGATTAACCCCTGAACTGCTTATTGCCTTATTGTTGCTGAACTCTGCCTGTCTCAAGACTATTCTATTGATTAACCCCTGAACTGCTGACTGCCTTATTGTTACTGAACTCTGCCTGTCCCAGACCTCTCTACTGTTTAACCCTGTACTGTTGGTATTCTGGCTTGCCTTATCATTGCCAAACTCTGCTTGCCTGACTACTCTCCAGTTATCCTCTTTAGTGCCGTGAAGGACTGCCCTCTCTACTGTGAGCACTGTTTACCTCATTTACTTACCTTATCCTTCCACTTGACCCTGGGATAAAAAGACTACTGGCCAAGTTTGATCCGATAGGGAAATATCCCACAAGAATTATATTATACTTGGGCCATGGACCCAAATGAGGTACCAAAAGCAGTCTCTCTTCAGGGACAGACACTGGGAACCCATGCTATACACTTGCAGAGTCTGGATTCTAAACTAGAGACTCTAACCGCTATGCTCTCCTCATTTGTCGCTGAGAAAAACACTACCCCTGCTGCTAGTACCGCAACCTCCTCCTCTGCTTCTGGTAGCATACCCCGGATACCATTGCCTTACAAGTATGATGGAACTACTGACTGTAGAGTATTTCTCAACCAGTGCAGATTGCATTTCTGCAATGACCCTCATACCTCCCAGTCCCATTAGTCAAAGGTCACCTTTATTGTTTCCTTTTTGAAGGATAAGGCCCTAGTCTGAGTTTCTGCATTCTCTTCTGTGTTTGGGACCATTGGTCACACTTTTGCTGCTGAATGCTCTCTCTTGGATCTCAGGGTAATAGATCTGTGGCACAATACGCCATGGAATTTCGCACCTTGGCACATGAGATCAGCTGGGATTGCAGTGCTCTCAAGGCGGCCTTCCGGAGAGGTCTACATGATTGCATCAAGGATGAGCTCACTTAACGTGATGTTCCATCTACCCTGGATTAATTGATTGAGCTGAGTATCAGCCTGGATTCTTGCTTTCAGGAGCGACATGCTGAGAGAGAGAGAACTCGCAGAGTCCTGCCTTCTCGTCCTCCTACCCGTCTAGCCACTAGACTACCCTTTACTTCTCCTGTGCCTCTAGTTGCCTCTGAGGAGGAACCCATGGATCACTCTTCCCTAAAGTCCTCTGAGTCTGAAAGACAGAGAAGAAGGAGGTTGAGACTATGATTTTATTACGGCTCCAATTCACATCAACTTAAGAACTGTGAAATACTACCTCGAAAAGCCAACGCTTAGAGGATAAGAGTGGGGTACCTCTAAGCATGGCCTTTACCAATTTCCCTCACTCTTCTCAAATCCTGGTACCTATTACCCTCACCTTTCTCCAGAACTCTGTTCAAGCACAGGCCTTTGTTGATTCGGGGAAAGGCTGAATGCTGAAACGCGTAGAAACCTGATTCTAAAGAGAGAGAGAAGTGAACACCTGCATACCAGTGAGGCTCCTGATAAGCAAAGTGTTGGCGAAAAAGACGCAAGGCTCTGGAGAGAGACAACCGGCAAACACAGAGGCCGAGTTGAGAGCACTCGCAAAAATACGCAAGTGAGCCAAAGGACATCCCGGGACATCCTGTGAATACCTAAAGTCGGAGTCCTAACATTGAGGAGTAACGAAATACCCAAAGTAAAGACCTCATCGGGACATCCGGTAAACGGGGGCTGGAAGCCATGGCACTCCACCGGAATTATCTGTCAGATGAGGGAGGATCCTAAAACAGTACACTATTGAATGGAGGAGATCACATAAAACATTGAAACCGTATGTACATACTTAAAGTTAATATTGGAGATATATAAACACCTAACTGATATATTCTCTAAAGCCATTCGCAACCTTGTTGATTGTAGATGAATGAGGGAAACAGATTTATATAATCCTATGTGAATGTGCAGAGAGGAACAAAAAAAGAGAGAAAAATACCCCAATATTGCTATATTCACCACACTTGCTTAAAGAAAATAGGATATTTTAATTCAGATGTTAAAGACATTGAAATAAATCTACTCAAGGTGTAATAAATTGAATCTAATCCAGGAGGCCACAACAGAAGGTGGAATTGAAAAGAGACTTGTTCAATAGATACATTGTATTAGGATCATACATTGTATTAGGATCATATAACGACTTGATGCTATTCTTGAATGTCTATTTCTGTTTTTATGTTCATTTCTGTTTTTAATGGCATATGCTAGGAACTGTATAGCTTTGTAGTCATATATATATTTAAAGTGACAGTGATAACACCGGTGTTATTTTGAACCTTTTAAAACTATTTTAAAATGCTTTAGGAGTTGATCTAATATTGATATTGTTTAATAAAATAATATATATATATATATATATATAATTTCTCAAAACGATTGTTTCATAACCCTACACATATCTATAGTAGGAAGGGACAACATTTTAATTTTGATATATTAGGACTTCCAATTTGGTTGTTACACATAAACAGGGACCTATACCCATTTATAATATATAATAATACATATCTTCCACTGAGTTGAAACGGCATTGATTTGCACCACCTTATACATAAGTATCTATTACACAAACCTTTGGGAAAGTTTTAAAGGTGAGCAGTGTTTCATACCAACTAGGCATCGATATTTAACCCCATATAGGAGCTGGTGCTATCTTGACTCAAAGGGATCCTTCAACCTCCAAACCGCATCCTGTAGCCTTTTTTTTCCAAACGTTTTCCCCTGCAGGGAAGAACTACGATGTGGGGAATCATGAACTCCTAGCCATTACAATAGCTCTTACTGAGTGGTGACATTGGCTAGAGGGAACTACCAACCCTATTCAGATTCTTACCGATCATAAAAACCTAACATACTTGGAAACAGCTCATCGAATAAATCCCTGACAGGCCAGTTGGGCCTTATTCTGTTCTCGCTTTAATTTTACAGTCTCTTATCTTCCTGGGACCAAGAACAAGAAGGCTGACACACTTTGCCATCAGTTTCACCACTCTAATTACTCTTCTAAAGCCCCTATCGAACATATCATTCTTTCCTCCTCTGTGATTGCTCAACTTAACATCTCTCTACTGAAGAGATTAAAACTTGCTCAGTCAAGCAAACCTCCTGAAGCCCCTATGACTCTTGAAATCCTTTTTGTACCTCCTAACCTACGCACTCCTGTGCTATCCTAGACCCATGATAGCAAACTATCAGGTCAACCTGCTTTGACAAGAACCTTTAAACTGCTTTTTTTAAACTGCTTTTTTTACATTTTTGGTGGCCTACCATGAATTCCGACTCTTAATATTATGTCAAGGCTTGTCAGACTTGTGCTGCCAATAAAATTCCCCGATCTTTACCTCATGGCTTACTTCAACCTTTGACCATACTCAAACAATCCTAGACACACATAACCATGGATTTTATTGTGGACCTCCCTCCTTCTGACCGTCATATGGTTATATGGGTTGTGGTGGATCAATTTTCCAGACTTGCTCATTTTGTGCCCTTGGTCAAATTACCTACTGCCAAAGAGTTTACAACTCTGTTACTTCTTCATGTAGTATGTCTTCATGGTATACCCGTAAATATTGTTTCTGACAGAGAACCTCAATTCGCTTCTACCTTCTGGAGAGCTTTTTGAAAAACGAATGAGACTACGGTTTTCTTGTTTTCCAGTTATCATCCCCAGACCAATGGTTTCACAGAGAATCAAGATCTAGAAACCTATCCTAGAGGTTATGATGATTCCCAGCATACCAATTGGTCTGGACTGTTGCCATTAGCTGAACTGGCAAGGAACAGTCTTTGGCATTCATCTTTACGATGCTCTCCATTTCAATCTGCAGCAGGTTATCAACCCCGTATGTTTCCCTATTCAGCTCAGTCTATGGAGGTTCCTGCTGCTGATTGTCATTTCACTGACCTTACTTCTCATTGGCAGCATATACGCTCTAAGTTACATTCAGCTGTCTTCAGATACAAGAGGCATGCTGAACATCATCGAGCTACTATTCATGCTTTGCAGTAGGTGAGTGAGTCTGGGTCTGTACTCGACACGTTCGCTTACGTCAGCCCTGTTACAAATTGGGTCCTCGCTACATTGGTCCCTATAAGGTCCTCAAAAGACTTTCTCCTGTGGCCTACAAAGTGGCCTTACCCAGAGCCCTGCATATCCATCTGGTGTTCCACATCTCTCTGCTCAAACCTTACATCATGTACAGAATTACCTGATTCAGACCTCCTCCTCCAATGCTCTTAGTTCATAGTGAGCTGGAGTATGAGATTGCCAGGATCCTAGACTCCAGGTACAAATGCAGGCAACTTCAATACCTAATGCACTGGTAGGGTTACTCTGTGGCAGATCGTTCCTGGGTTCCTGTCCGTCATGTGCATGCTCCTTCTCTGGTCTCCAAGTTTCATACCGCTCATCCCTCCAAGCTGCATTAAGGGTCCTGGAGGTACCCCTTTGATGGGGGGCTCTGTCACGCTGCCCGCTCCATTGTGGCCATTGCCACGGACGCAGGCAGCTCCTTCTGCTTCCCATGGCCATTGCCATGGATGCAGATGGCTCTTTCCTGTTCCCAGGCCATTGCCATGGACTCTGCGATGCTCTGGCGCATTGGATCTGACGTCACCACAACTCCTGGATGTCTCACTTGGTGTGAACCTGGGTCTATGTAAGTACTTTCTCCCTTACTTACATTGCCCAAGTATAGGTGTTACTGTTTGTGTCCCTGGGTGATTATTTTGCTGATTAACCTCTGTACTGCTGATTGCCTTATTGTTGCTAAACTTTGCCTGACTTAAGATTATTTTGCTGATTAACCCCTGAACTGCTGATTGCCTTATTGTTGCTGAACTCTGCCTGTCTCAAGACTATTCTTTTTATTATTTTATTATTATCGGTTATTTGTAGAGCATCCAACAGATTCCGCAGCGCTATTCTATTGATTAACCCCTGAACTGCTGATTGCCTTATTGTTGCTGAACTCTGCCTGTCTCAATACCATTCTATTGATTAAACCCTGAACTGCTGATTGCCTTATTGTTGTTGAACTCTGCCTGTCTCAAGACCACTTTACTGTTTAACCCTTGAACTGCTGACTGCCTTATTGTTGCTGAACTCTGCCTGTCCCATACCTCTCTACTGTTCAACCCTGTACTGCTGGTATTCTGAATTGCCTTATCGTTGCCGAACTCTGGTTGCCTGAATACTCTCCAGTCATCCTCTGTAGTGCCGTGAAGGTCTCTCTACTGTGAGTATGGCTTACCTCATTTACTTGCCTGTTCTGGGATATTTCCTTATCCTTGACTCCGGGAAAGGAAGACTACTGGCCAAGTTTGGTCTGATAGGGAAATATCCCATGAGCATTACAGTAGGAGGTTGAGAAACAGGAGGTAAAAACTGCAAGATTGAGAAAGATGTTAATGCAGAGTTAGATGAGGGAAATGTTAGGTAAGTGAAATTAATTTATTACTAAGTTGGATGGTAGGCTTATCTGAACAAAAAAGTCTTCAGTGAGCATTTAAAAGAAGAAAGATTAGGGGAAAGCCTGACAGAATGAGGGAGAGTGTTCCAGAGTGTAGGTGCTGCACGACAGAAGTCCTGCAGTCTAGCATGGGAAGAGGTGATAGTTGAAGATGCAAGGAGCAGGACATTATTGGATCTTAGTGGGCGGGCTGGAGTATACTTGTTGATTAGAGTGGATAGGTAATGGGGAGTGGCATTGGTGAGAGCTTTGTATGTAAGGGTGAGAATTTTGAATCTAATTCTGCTGTGAATGGGGAGCCAATGAAGAGACTCGCAGAAAGGTGAAGTAGATACAGAGTGACGGGAAAGGTGGATTAGCCTGGCTGAGGCATTTAGGATGGATTGAAGGAGGGAGAGACGGGAAAGAATAAGGCTAAAAAGTAGGTTATTGCAGTAGTCAAGTCGGGAAATATAAAGGAGTGGATTATTTGCTTTTTGAAGTTAGCTCTCAGAAAGGGCGAATCTTGGAAATATTGCGTTGGTGGTTGTGGCAGGATGAAGAAAGTGATTGGATGTGGGGGATGAAGGATAGATATGAGTCAAGTGTAACTCTGAGGCAGCGGACTTGGTGATGCCGTCAACAGGGATAGAAAAGTCAGAGTCGGCGTAGAACTTGAGGGGGTGATTAGAAGGAGCTCAGTCTTGGACATGTTAATCTTTAGGTGGTGAGAGGCCATCCAGGAAGAAATACCAGATAAGCAGTCGCTGACATGAGAAAGGACAGAGGGAGAGAGAGCGGGGATGGAGAGGTAGATCTGGGTGTCATCAGCATAGAGGTGATATTTGAAGACATAACTGTTAATACATTTTACCCAGTGAAGAAGTATAAATGGAGAAGAGCAGAAGACCCAGAACAGATCCTTGAAGTACTCCAACAGACAGAGGCATTGGAGAGGAGGAGTCACCAGCAAATGACACTAAAAAGACCTGTGAGAAAGATAAGAGTGAATCCAAGAAAGAGCAGTGTCACAGAGGCCAAAAATGCTAAGGGTCTGTAGGAGGAAGGGGTGGTCAACTGTGTCAAAGGCAGCTGAGAGGTCAAGTAATATAAGTATGGAGTAGTGGTCATTACTTTTAGCAGAAAGAATATTGTTAGTAACCTTGGTAAGGGCAGTCTCAGTTGAGTGTTTGGGGCAAAATCCAGATTGCAGGGGGTCAAGCAAGGGGTCAAGCAAGGAGTTAGTGGGCAGGAACTGGGTTAGGGAATTGAAAACTAGTTTTTCAAGGAGTTTTGATGTGTATATATATATATATATATAGTGAAGATTGCATTAGCCGTGCTAGTCCAGTAGATAAGATGCTCAAAAATCAAAGTATTGCAGTATGCAGTGATACCTTTTTATTGGACTAACATAATAGACAAGCTTTCGAGAGTTTTCCTCTCTTCCTCAGGTCTGAAGCAATACTGATCAATCTGATATAGATGCACATCACATACAACAAATGGAAGGGAGGGAGGGGGGTGAGAGGGGTGTCATAAAAAGCAGAGTATGTGTCTGAACGCAAAAATAGCTGAGAATAGCCAGAAAGAGTAAATATACAGAGGAGACTAAATAGGCAAGATGAGAGGAAAAACAAAAGGAAAAAGAAACCAATATAGGGCAATAAAATGAGAGATTATGGTAGTGTGTGAGAAAGCCAGAGTCTATATTAAGTCCTTCATTTCTGGTGTTGAAATGTGTGATCATTTTCATCTCAAATGTCTTTCGTTCATGAGAGTCTTTGAAATTCCCTTTAAGAACTTTAATCCTGAGGTTAAGGATGGAGTGACCAGTCTGGGTGAAGTGATGACCAACAGTGGTACAATATTAATTTTCCTTGTGGTTTTTGATTGAGGTGTCTGTATAGATTTATTCTGAGATGCAGCTTTTGGCCAGTTTTTCCAATGTAGCAGCCTCTGTCACACGCTGTACACTGTATCATGTACACCACATTAGCAGATGAGCACAAATAGGATCCTTTAATATTATATGTTGACACAGTTTGCAGAGTGATTAGTTGATTTTATTTTTTTAGATATTATCCTTTCCTTGTAGCCCTTTTGCCTAAATGACTCTGACAGTGTACTCAGGTGCTGATCTCTGTCTTTTGTGTCAGAGCAAATGCGGTGAAATCTGATAGCTTGACTGTAGATGATATCTTGTTTGGTGTGATTGGGATGGAAGCTGGAATTGTGGAGGTAGCTGTACCTGTCTGTGGGTTTTCTGTATATAGATGAATGAAGGAGGCCATTGGTGACAGTTATTGTACAGTCCAAGAAATTCACACTATGATTTGAAAAGTCCATTTTAAGGTTTATTGACGGGTGAAATGAATTAAATGATTTGTGGAAATCTAAAAGGCTTTCTTTTCCTTCTGTCCATATTATGAAAATGTAATCGATGTAACGATAATATGTATAAGGTTTGTGGGGCTGAGTACATAAGAATCTGCATATGTATTTATAAATTCATAGAACATATTCTGCTATGTGCAGAACATTGTAATGTAATGTAATGTGAAATATTTACAATAAGTACACATTATAACACTTTATTTTTAATATTGCATAAATATGATTTTACATGTTTTCTACATGACTGCAAAGGGCTCCAATGCACTTATATATATTCCTATATCTGTATACATATGTATTTGTGTATATATATATATATATATATATATATATATATATATATATATATTTATCTGTAAATACATAAATACACCTATAAATACATCTGTACACATATAAACATGTATATATGCATATAAGCCCTTAGTCTGCCTTTTTTTTCTTACACCTGAGACCTCCTATCTTTGAGCTAACTTTTTTGTGTAAATGTTTTTTTTTTTATTATTAATTTTCAGTAGATAGTGTTATTATGAGTGTAACTGTACTTTTCAATGTATTTTTGACGGGTTCTGTGACACTTTTTTGTTTTGCAAAACAATTAACCAGAGCTCTGAGATCGTGCTATCCCAAAGCGCATTAACTTAAATTGCGCTCAATTGATCGTGTTTACTTTCAACTTGTAATATGAGAGCTACATCCAACGCATGCAAACGGCAGCTATAAACCCCGAGATCACTTGCCCGTGTCAATTAGCACACTACTTGTAACTGGGCCCAAAACATTTTTAGGTAACATATATTATATTAAATTGTCTCAGAAGCTGTGAATTTTGAGATATTAGTGTAGTGTAACTTGTGCTAATATACTAGTGTAAACTATACACAAATGTTTCCTTTACACAAGGATACTTGATAGAACTGTAGGTCATTACACTGGTATCAATTTTCCATAGGTGGTAATGATGCACCCCAATAATCCTAATTATTCACATACACCACAGTTACCCATGCATAGCACTGTACTGGTCTCCTAAAATGCAGTTAACCTTAGCAACAAACCATTTTCACCTCTATGAACCCTAAAAGTTACCATAAAATTAACTGCATCAATAGCCCAGTACTATTAACCCTATTTGCAACCTCATTTCCACCATAAAAATAACTCATGAAAAACTTGCCTTTTTAATGTCTTTGAAGGCACTGATGAGACTTCTTAGGTAATCTCGCAATAGGGGAGAGCTTTAGATCATCAGGCGTTTAGGTAGAACAATTGAAAATGATCATTTTAGTACATATCTCTCCCAACCCTACTAAGAAGCTGATTTGTATGCTGCCCCTTGTTTAATAACTTTTTTTATAGCCAATAAAGCAGAATTGAAATTGTCAGTATAGGCAGGGGTTTCAAATGGCAAGAGCAGTTAATTCAAAAGACAAAATAAATAATAATAATAATAATAGTGAGCTATCGGTAAACAATTTAATACAGTCTTGCAGGTAAAATAGATCACTGTTAACATTTTAAAGGGAAAAATTAAAGTACATTATCCCTTTAAATAACACTTGGCTTTAATAGCTAGTTGATCCTCTTTTGGCAGCAATAACCTCAACCAAGCTTTTCTGGTAGCTGTGGATTAGAACTGCACAACATTCAGGAGGCATTTTGACCACTCTTCCTTACAGAATACCAAGAGAAAAAAAGTAAATTGGAAAGTTGTTTAAAATTATATGCCCTATTTGAATAATGAAAGTTTATTTTGTACTTGACTGTCCCTTTAATGCACTGCGTGCTAACCCAATCCTCTTCTTGATAGAGCTCCCTGCGCCAATACCTGGCTTTACGCTCGTGCTTTTCAGGAACTGCACTATCTTTAGTGCAGATCGTGGGAGCCACGCTCACTAAGCCTCCTGTTAAAGGGACAGTCTAGGCCAAAATAAACTTTCATGATTCAGATAGAGCATGTAATTTTAAACAATTTTCCAATTTACTTTTATCACCAAATTTGCTTTGTTCTCTTGGTATTCTTAGTTGAAAGCTTAACCTAGGAGGTTCATATGCTAATTTCTTAGACCTTGAAGCCCACCTCTTTCAGATTGCATTTTAACACTTTTTCACCACTAGAGGGTGTTAGTTCACGTATTTCATATAGATAACACTGTGCTCGTGCACGTGAAGTTATCTGGGAGCAGGCACTGATTGGTTAGACTGCAAGTCTATCAAAAGAACTAAAAAAGGGGCAGTTTGCAAAGGCTTAGATACAAGATAATCACAGATGTTAAAAGTATATTAATATAACTGTGTTGGTTATGCAAAACTGGGAAATGGGTAATAAAGGGATTATCTATCTTTTAAAACAATAAAAATTCTGGTGTAGACTGTCCCTTTAACATGGCAAGGGCTCTGGCAAGAAGAGGTTATCCAGTGTGTTAAGGTAAGTATTTAACCCTTAAAAAATAAGTAAAGAAAATGAATGAATAATGAGTATTTGTTGTTTACTTTCATTTTAGTTGGTGCATTAATTTGGACTTTTGTTTTCCTAAAACAAATGCACATGTCTAAAGATTTGTGTGTTATTAGTTAAAGCAGATTGTGTTTGCTGATTACTGTAACTTGGATGAACATAAAAACAGATTTTAAGACAAATTAAACATAAATGCAGTCATTTCTAAAAATGTTTACATACTTTTTATTGCCACTGTATTTTCATAACTCTAAGATCAAGGAGAAAACAACAAAACTTTAGACCTTTAAAAAGTAAAAAAAAAAGTTTAATAACACATTTTGCAATGTGCTACTAAACTAATTTTTACTTTTTAATGCGCTACTAAACTAATTTTTACTTTTTAATGTGCTACTAAACTAATTTTTACTTTTTAATGTGCTACTAAACTTTTCTTTACTTTTTAAAGGCCTAAAGTGTTGTCTTATTATTTTGTCTTCTTGTAGCTTGTAAAATTCATTTGCTGATAACTTTAAAAATGTAACAGCTGAACTATAATAGTTCATTTGTGTCTTTCTGAGATTAATTATGAAAAAGAAAAACTAGACTTAGCTTTGAACCAAATATAGTTTTCTTTTCTCTTATTCATTCATGAAAAATGGAATGCCACAAAATATGAATGCATTTGACATGAATATAAAATAGAAAAGTTAATATATAAATACAAAATCTAAAAATATACTCTCTTCAGCTGTACTGAAAATCTATAAATACATTAATATAATCTTTTAAACAATCCCTGACAGACATGGCTGATGATTTTTTTTTGGCACACTTGATCATTTGTAGCTGTCAGAGTTATTTTAGGTCATTCATATACCAAAATAGAGAAGGCAATGAGATATTTAAAACATGACCTTTGTGAAAAACTCAAATACTTTTTTCAGTTTGCCCAGTCTTTTAGGGAGCTTAATTTGTGTATGGGCATAATGTCAAGTGGTTAAATTATATAATAGCTGGATAAGAATTATTACATTGCTGTGTTGCTCGTGTATATGTGAGAGATACCAAAAATGTGTTTATTACGTCTAAAATTTAATAGTTCTTTTAATCTTATGCATCTGAAGGTTGTGGCATATGATTTTCTTATTAAAATGAGTTAAGAATATTTATACCTGTCAAGCAATTTGCTATAATTCCCATACATAAAGGAAATTCAGACATGGAATACATTTATTTTTATATTTAAATCTCTTTATCTATGTGCATGATCACATACTATTAGGAGAAATCTGATACTTGCTTTTCTGTATTTGACTCCAGTAAAATATAATTTAAAAAAAGGGACTGATTGTATCATGCAAAGTCAAGATATGTAAATGATTCTGTTGCATCGTTAAGCAATCCTTTACAAAATATCGATAAAGATATGCATTTTTTAAAAAGTTTCCATAAAACTTTTACCGTAGAAGTTGTGGCATACATATTAAAGGAAATAACTTTAATCTTTTATTCTCAGTCTTTCTAATACTGGCCTGCTGGATGGTATAACTTTATAACAATTTCAGCAGAATGCCTGAAAGTGAGGAGAGAATATATTTGTATCTTGTAACGGATAAAAAATAATAAATTAAATATAAATACATGATAATATAAATAAAAGAATATAAATCAAAGTCAAACACCATAAATTTCCACAGTGAGGTTTTGCTTTTTTGGAAAAAATTATAACTTTGAGTTTGTTATATTTGGTGCAGGAAAATTAAAATGATTTTCCTCTTTCTATTTTTGTAACCCTCTAAAAACTGAGCTATATATACAGTATATCAAAATAAATAATTAATCATGATGCATAGCTGTAGTTTCACTTTAAACAACACATTTGTATTTAGATACCTCTTTCACACAGGTTGTAAGCTAAAAAAAGGTTATCATGTTATATTGCACTTACAATGAAATCATAGATGTTAATCACATAATCTGTTACTTTGCACATCATTGAACTGAACAACCCTGGCAATTTTTGAAAGAAAATACATTGCCATGTATATAGACTTTGATGAGTTGACTATTAGCTTAATATTGTATGCAGCACATTATATTTAGCTTGGAAAAGTGCATTCTATTTTACAAGGGACACTAAACCTGCATTTTATTACATGTATTTACAGTTTTCCAATAAACTAACAATCTGTATCTGTGAGTTATTTTTCTTTTCTTTTTTTAATTGGAGAGTATCACCTTCTTTGAGGCAGCTTTTTTCAATAGTCAAACACTAACCACTAGACATGTGCACGGGTAAAAATGTGTTTCTTCCAAAAGATTTGTTTGAGACTATTCCCAAAGCTTGATTTGTCCAAATTTCAGTCATTTGGGAATTCATTCAGATGAATACTGGATTGGTCATCATTATTTCCAAAGGAAAATTAACATACAACTCTGATTGAATTTGAGTCAATGACTAGCTCACATAGGCACAGAAGTCCCATGTTCCAAAAACTCTAGTCAATGTGACTAAAATGTCTGGTCCTCCTCTAGTCTTAAATCTCCCTATGCTAGGTTTTGATTAGACAAGCTTGTATGACTAAAATCCAACATTTAGTGCCTGACTGGTTTTCCCCAATATCAATCATTAACATTACTATGGCAGGATTGGACAGAGGATAATACATATGTTATTAGCCAGACTCTCTGTACATCATTACAAACAAAGCAGCTGATTAACAAGATTATGTAACCCCCCTTCCTTCACCATTTTGGCATCAAACAGCACAAATAATGAACAAATCTATTTTGTTAAGCAATCATTTATTCTTCATCTATTTTGTCCAATATTGTATTTGGCTCTTAGTGTATTGGACAACTCTACAAATCAGCAAAATTCGAAAGAATTTGCATTTGTCCCAAGTTCTAATGCAAAATGGCTTGCTGCTGTCATTTTGTTAGCTTATCAAATGCACCCTACAGAGTCCAATAAGAAGCAGATATGCAATATGGTCAGACTTGTGAAACCTACCATGTTCACCCACAATTTTCAAACTTAAAGGGACACTGAACCCAAAATTTTTCTTTCCTGATTCAGATAGAGCATGAACTTTTAAGGAACTTTCTAATTTACTCCTATTATCAATTTTTCTTCATTCTCTTGGTATCTTTATTTGAAATGCAAGAATGTAAGTTTAGATGTCGGCCCATTTTTGGTGAACAACCTGGGTTGTCCTTGCTGATTGGTGGATAAATTCATTCACCAATAAAAAACTGCTGTCCAGAGATCTGAACTCAAAAAAAGCTTAGATACCTTCTTTTTCAAATAAAGATAGCAAAAGAACGAAGAAAAAATGATAATAGGAGTAAATTAGAAAGTTGCTTAAAATTGCATGCTCTATCTGAATCACGAAAGAAAAAATATAGGTTCAGTGTCCCTTTAAACTACAGGAAATGGGGTCAAAATAAACTATAAAAAATATTGCAAATATTATTTTCTTTTTTTTTTACAATACATACTCTAACATTTTATATTAACATCTCTTGTCATTTTATTTTTAGTGGAAAGTAGTATTCCTCAATGCTGTAAAAGTTATAAGGTAAAACAAAAACAAAATAAAAGATTGGAGCAAACATTTTACTTTTCTTTCACTTTTTTCCCCTGATGTGTAGGAATTAAATTGGTTGAATCAGCTGAAAGACCCCTTTTCCTCATTACCTTTATCACACCCATGTACAGTATGTCTTCCACCCTTTAATACACTTGTACATGCCTGTTACAATTGAGGTTTTAAAGCCTGTTTATGAAGTAGCAGAAATGACAGATGACTGTAGCTTTCACTATTTTTTAACAACATATAAAAAATAAAATATATACATGTTTTACAGATATATCTTTGTGGATACTTTAAACATTTCTGAAACACAGAATTAGATTAGATTAGGATACTGTGCAGAAAAGGAGCTGAGGTAGCGGCAAGAGTTATGAGCCTAAGGGACTGAGATTCAAAACCTTGCCGGCATAGAGAGAAATAACACAACATCTTTGAGATTTTTTTTAGACCTTGTATTGTTAGTTGTTGAGTTAAGTTATTTTTAAGTTCGCATAATGTGGGTATTTTATGGGATGTCCAGTGTTTAAAGATTAATTTCCTCACGAGTAGGATAGTGGTGACAAGGAATGGTCTGAAAGGTAATGTGGATTTAGGTAGGTCAAAGAAAATAATTTAATGTGTACCTAATTGAATGTATGTATGTGTGATTAATTTGAGCCAGTATTCTATCTTGGCCCAATATTGTGAGATATGTGGGCAGAATTTAAAAAAAAATGCATTAGGTCTAAATCAGGGGCTCTACATTTTGGGCACACATTGTCTATGGAATGGTCCCATTTTTTAAGGATACGAGGAGTTATATAGGCTTTGTGTAGGAGTTTTGTATGGTCTTCTCTTAGAGCCACTGAAAGTGTTGCTATCTTAACCAATTGAAAGTTTTTTTTAATAAGATCAGTCTGTATTTGTTCTGCTATTAGATTAGACCATTTGTTTATAAACTTATTTATAGTTTGTGTATTTATTGGTTCTAGTAAAATTTGATATAAAAAGGAGATAGAGCGCAGGCCGTTTTAAGACAATGTTATACCGGTGTCAAGTCCATTATGGCCCCCCATCCCTGTATATGTTTTAATTAAGTGGAAAATATAATATTTAACCTGTAAATATGCGAAGTGATGAGCATTAGGTAGTGAGTATTCCTCTCTTAGTGTTTGAAATGTTTTTATCTCTAAATTTCCTCCTGTAAGGACTTGGTGTATTGACTTAAGCCACTTCTCCCTCAAAATGCCAAATGTCTTAGTTGTAAACCCTGCTATAAAGTTTGGGTTACCCTGAATGGGTAGGTGTCTGGAACAAGTGTTGTCGACTCCTAGCCATTTGTTTTATTGTCTCTATGCTCTTAAAGTCTCATTTAATAGTATGATCTTTCCCACTATGTTGGAAGCTTGTGAGTTAGTGAGGTGGGTAACATTGCCAGAGACCAGGGAGTTATCATCACTCTCTCGAGTCCTGGGATTGTAAAACAATCACCTTTACCCAGCCACTCCAAGACAATCTTGCCCAAAGACGCCCAATTATAGAGTTTAAGATTTGGAAGGCTGAATCCTCCTCTCTCCATAGTTGCTGTTAGTTCACTAAGACTGATTCTATGTTTATTGTTCTGCCAAATAAAGTCTGAGATTGTTTTGTTAATAAACTTTAACTCTTGCCTTAGACCTTGTATTGTAATGTGGGTGTAGGTATTAAAAAACCTGAGCGGCGAGGTTTTGAATATAATGGTCCAGAAGGTAATAGTGGTAAGCTATGGCCAGAAGATACAGCAGCAAGGAATGGCTTGTAGGTAATAGCCAGCAATATCAGTTGTGCATAATGGCTAGCAATTGCATCATTAGGCAATGGCTAGCAAGGTACAGGAATGTGCAGAGACAGCAAGTGCAGTTGTTGACAATGACCAGCAGGTACAGGAATGGTCAGAAGGAGTGGATAACCCAGATACAGGAATGGGTAGTGACCATAAAGTACAGGTAGGGTTAGTGGCCAGACAGCACAACATGGAATGACAGGTTTGGACCAGCAGGACTTTAACAGAAAATGCAAGGACAGAAACAGAGTTAATGGATATAATGCATAGGTGTTTGCTCCCCTGAAGTAGCACACACTGAAAAAACAACAGCTGAAAGAATGGATGTTGTAAGTTTCAGGTTGATTCATAACATTTCTAGTTGTCTGGAACTTATTAATTATTGCTCTGATGGTGGAAATGACTAAGGGAATTTGGCCTTTGTGTTACCTCATATTTATACCCTTGTGAAACAGGAAGTATTGGTTGAACTATTTCCTGTTTCTTGTCACCCAGGTGTACTAAAAAAATGTAAAATATCAATGGGACTATAATTCAAATATATTTTTTTTAATATGAATTCATAGGGGTGCCAATAATCGTGACACACATATATTTAACAAAGTTTTTTTGTTTTCTTTTCTGGGATAAACCTGTGTTGTGTTTGCAATCGTTTCATATCCATGAGAGCAAAGTATTTTTGTGCATGTTTTAACAAAATATCAAAAGGTTAAACAATAAAGATATTTTTCACAGCCTTCTTTGCTCATATTATATACTTTTGAGCCCTTCCCAGTCAAATATGTTGAAATATACAATACATTTTTAAAGGGACAGTCAAGTCCAAAAAAAACTTTCATAGATAAATAGGGCATGTAATTTTAAACAACTTCCCAATTCACTTTTATCACCAATTTTGCTTTGTTCTCTTGGTATTCTTAGTTGAAAGCTAAAACTACTAGGTTTATATACTAATTTCTTAAACCTTAAAGACTGCCTCTAATCTGAATGCATTTTGACCACTAGAGGGCATTAGTTCATGTGTTTCATATAGATAACATTGAGCTCATGCACGTGAAGTGACCTACGAGTGAGCACTGATTGGCTAAAATGCAGGTCTGTCAAAAGAACTGAAATAAGGGGGCAGTCAGCTGAAGCTTAGATACAAGGTAATCACAGAGGTAAAACGTGTAATATTATAAATGTGTTGGTTATACAAAACTGGGGAATGGGTAATAAAGTGATTATCTTTCTTTTAAACAACAAAAATTCTGGTGTTGACTGTCCCTTTAATCAATTTTAATTTTTTTTTTTTATATATAGAAATAAATGAAATTCCTATCTTCTTCACCTAGAATTTTTATTTTATTTTAAAATAAATATAAATATATATATACTGTATGTGTGTAAACAATATATAGCTATATCTGTATATATTCAAATATAAATGTATAGATATATTTTACAAGTAATATACAAATATATATATAGAAATATAAATTTTAAAAATAAAAATAAATTTTTCTTCTAAGCAAAGAACAAAGGAATGTAAAGTATTTCTAAGGTACTTTTGGCTTTAGCGCAGGGGATCTAGAATGAGTGATAAATGGTTTAGGCTTTTTTAAAGGGACATTCCAGTCAAATTTGGAATCAACATGGGTGCATTTCAGTTTTGAGTAGAAGCATTTTTGTAATATACATGTATTAGCAAAAATGCTTCTAATAAAAGCTATAGCTGTTTCAAAAGTGTATTTAAGTATGCTCTGTTCACCAGCACTTGCTCAGAGAGCCTAAAGTGCTTTTATCATCTGGTATTGACTCAGTCTGTTAATTACTGACATGATACAAGCCCCACTGGTGCTCTGAGCAACTGCAGCATTTTAAATGCTGGTGCAAATATCATCTAGCTATGCTTTACATGCACATACATAGAAAACTGCTAACACTAAAACAGAGATATATTTTACTAGAAGCATTTGTGCAAATACTTGTATATTGCAAATAATATACATACGGCTAGATTTAGAGTTCTGCGGCCAAAGGGGTGCGTTAGCTACGCGTGCTTTTTCCCCCCGCACCTTTTAAATACCGCTGGTATTTAGAGTTCACAGAAGGGCTGCGTTAGGCTCCAAAAAAGGGAGCGTAGAGCATATTTACCGCCACTGCAACTCTAAATACCAGCGTTGCTTACGGACGCGGCCAGCTTAAAAAACGTGCTCGTTCACGATTCCCCCATAGAAAACAATGGGGCTGTTTGAGCTGGAAAAAACCCTAACACCTGTAAAAAAGCAGCGTTAAGCTCCTAATGCAGCCCCATTGTTTCCTATGGGGAAACACTTCCTAAGTCTGCACCTAACACCCTAACATGTACCCCGAGTCTAAACACCCCTAACCTTACACTTATTAACCCCTAATCTGCCGCCCCCGCTATCGCTGACCCCGGCATATTATTATTAAGCCCTAATCTGCCGCTCCGTACACCTCCGCAACCTACGTTATCCCTATGTACCCCTAATCTGCTGCCCCTAACACCGCCGACCCCTATATTATATTTATTAACCCCTAATCTTCAGCCCCCAACGTCGCCTCCACCTACCTACAATAATTAACCCCTAATCTGCCGACTGGATCTCACCGCTACTCTAATAAATGTATTAACCCCTAAAGCTAAGTCTAACCTTAACACTAACACCCCCCTAAGTTAAATATAATATAAATCTAACGAAATAAATTAACTCTTATTAAATAAATTATTCCTATTTAAAGCTAAATACTTACCTGTAAAATAAACCCTAATATAGCTACAATATAAATTATAATTATATTGTAGCTATTTTAGGATTTATATTTATTTTACAGGCAACTTTGTATTTATTTTAACCAGGTACAATAGCTATTAAATAGTTAATAACTATTTAATAGTAACCTAGTTAAAATAATTACAAAATTACCTGTAAAATAAATCCTAACCTAAGTTACAATTAAACCTAACACTACACTATCAATAAATAAATAAAATAAAATACCTACAATTATCTACAATTAAACCTAACACTACACTATCAATAAATTAATTCAATACAATACCTACAAATAAATACAATAAAATAAACTAAATAAAGTACAAAAAATAAAAAAGAACTGACACAAAAAATAATTTTTTTTTACAAACATTAGAAAAATATTACAACAATGTTAAACTAATTACACCTACTCTAAACCACTTAATAAAATAAGAAAGACCTCCAAAATAAAAAAATGCCCTACCCTATTCTAAAATTAAAATAGAAAAGCTCTTTTACCTTACCAGCCCTGAAAAGGGCCCTTTGCGGGGCATGCCCCAAAGAATTCAGCTCTTTTGCCTTTAAAAAAAACCATACAATACCCCCCAACATTACAACCAACCACCCACATACCCCTAATCTAACCCAAACCCCCCTTAAATAAACCTAACACTAAGCCCCTGAAGATCTTCCTTCCTTATCTTCACCACGCCGGGTTCACAGATCGATCCAGAAGAGCCTCCGATGTCTTGATCCAAGCCCAAGCGGGGGCTGAAGCTGTCCATGATCCGGCTGAAGTCTTCTATCAAGCGGCATCTTCAATCTTCTTTCTTCCGGATCCATGTTCATCCCGCCGACGCGGAACATCCATCTTCACCGACGACTTCCCGACGAATGACGGTTCCTTTAAGGGGCGTCATCCAAGATGGCGTCCCTCGAATTCCGATTGGCTGATAGGATTCTATCAGCCAATCGGAATTAAGGTAGGAAAATTCTGATTGGCTGATGGAATTAGCCAATCAGAATCAAGTTCAATCCGATTGGCTGATCCGATCAGCCAATTAGATTGAGCTCGCATTCTATTGGCTGTTCCGATCATGGACCTCTTCAGCTCCCGCTTGGATGAAGACTTCAGCCGGATCATGGACATCTTCAGCCCCCGCTTGGGCTTGGATCAAGACATCGGAGGCTCTTCTAGATCGATCGGTGAACCCGGCGTGGTGAAGATAAGGTAGTAAGATCTTCAGGGGCTTAGTGTTAGGTTTATTTAAGGGGGGTTTGGGTTAGATTAGGGGTATGTGGGTGGTGGGTTGTAATGTTGGGGGGGTATTGTATGTTTTTTTTTACAGGCAAAAGAGCTGAATTCTTTGGGGCATGCCCCGCAAAGGGCCCTTTTCAGGGCTGGTAAGGTAAAAGAGCTTTTCTATTTTAATTTTAGAATAGGGTAGGGCATTTTTTTATTTTGGGGGTCTTTCTTATTTTATTAGGGGGCTTAGAGTAGGTGTAATTAGTTTAACATTGTTGTAATATTTTTCTAATGTTTGTAAATATTTTTTTATTTTTTGTAACTTAGTTCTTTTTTATTTTTTGTACTTTAGTTAATTTATTTAATTGTATTTATTTGTAGGTATTGTATTTAATTAATTTAGTGATAGTGTAGTGTTAGGTTTAATTGTAGATAATTGTAGGTATTTTATTTAATTTATTTATTGATAGTGTAGTGTTAGGTTTAATTGTAACTTAGGTTAGGATTTATTTTACAGGTAATTTTGTAATTATTTTAACTAGGTAGCTATTAAATAGTTATTAACTATTTAATAGCTATTGTACCTGGTTAAAATAAATACAAAGTTGCCTGTAAAATAAATATTAATCCTAAAATAGCTATATTAGGGTTTATTTTACAGGTAAGTATTTAGCTTTAAATAGGAATAATTTATTTAATAAGAGTTAATTTATTTAGTTAGATAAAAATTATATTTAACTTAGGGGGGTGTTAGGGTTAGGGTTAGAATTAGCTTTAGGGGTTAAAAAATTTATTAGAGTAGTGGTGAGCTCCGGTCGGCAGATTAGGGGTTAATGCTTGAAGTTAGGTGTCGGCGATGTTAGGGAGGGCGGATTAGGGGTTAATACATTTATTATAGTAGCGGTGCGGTCCGGTCGGCAGATTAGGGGTTAATAAATATTATGTAGATGTCGGCAGTATTAGGGGTACATAGGGATAACGTAGGTGGCGGTGGTGTGCGGTCGGCAGATTAGGGGTTAAAAAATGTTATTAGAGTGGCGGCGATGTGGGGGGACCTCAGTTTAGGGTACATAGGTAGTTTATGGGTGTTAGTGTACTTTAGAGCACAGTAGTTAAGAGCTTTATAAACTGGCGTTAGCCCAGAAAGCTCTTAACTACTGACTTTTTACTGCGGCTGGAGTTTTGTCGTTAGATTTCTAACGCTCACTTCAGCCAAGACTCTAAATACCGGTGTTAGAAAGATCCCATTGAAAAGATAGGATACGCAATTGACGCAAGGGGATCTGCGGTATGGAAAAGTCGCGGCTGGAAAGTAAGCGTTAGACCCTTTCCTGACTGACTCTAAATACCAGCGGTAGCCCAAAACCAGCGTTAGGAGCCTCTAACGCTGGTTTTCACGGCTACCGCCAAACTCTAAATCAGCTGATAGTGTGCAGTTAGCGTACAAGAGCAATATCAAAATAGCAGCCCTTGTAATCTGGGCTGGTATGTTTTAGTATAATCGTACAGTCAGTAATACTCCAGCACCAGTGGTAATATGAGTGCGCGCTGGAAAAGCCCCTGCTTGAAGGCTCCAACGCAATCCACAAACAAATAACTCTAGCAGCACACCAAGGGTTAATAATCTTCCAAACCTTTTATTGTACCAGGAGGGAAAATCATGTTTTTTCCCCTCCTGGTACAATAAAAGGTTTGGAAGATTGTTAACCCTTGGTGTGCTGCTGGAGTTATTCGTTTGTGGATTATGTTTTAGTATAATGTAACCTCAAAGAAACAATATTAAACTGTTAACCCTTCATCCATAGTTTTTAAAACTACTGTAAAATTATTGGAATTATATTTTTTTTAAAAAATACCTCGAACTGTTCAAGTTATTCAATAGAAAAATCAAATTCAGCATAATACAGTGTTGTAGTTAAGACATTTTAAGCTCTTTGTCAACATCTGATCAGCCTGCAAGATAAAAGACATTCCTTGACTTGTGATATGTCAATGACAAGGACTTATTCTAATACTACCAAATTTAAATTGCATGGTCTAACTAGGCAGCTTGGGCCAGCTAAATCCCTATCCAAAAAAAAAATGAAGAAAGTGAGAAACGTGAGTCATTATAGTTAACACTTGTACTAGATAGAAGGCTTGCGGGGTGGTCTCAGGACTTAACCATGTGATTACAAAGTGTCTGAAACATTTACTAATCATCTCTAATGCTATCACTAATTTATATAAATTGGCAAATGTATTTCAAATTTTAGAAAATCTTGGACTCTGGCGCATGATTTTTTAGAATCAAGCAGATGTTTGTATATAGATATATTGCAATTGATGTGATGACAATGTAGTAACTATAGCACCATTGTAACTGAAGGGATCTTATGTCTAACAAACAAATTTGATTGTATAGTAACTAGGAGTCTAATGCACCTGTTTGCTCATTACATGGGAATACCAACTCACTTTACCTTAAAGGGATACTGAACCCAATTTTTTTCTTTCGTGATTCCGATAGACCATGCAATTTTAAGCAACTTTCTAATTTACTCCTATTATCAATTTTCTTCGTTCTCTTGCTATCTTTATTTGAAAAAGAAGGCATCTAAGCTAAGGAGGTATTGATACTGGATGTAAAGGCACGGGTCCTATGATATTCTTTTCCAGTACTTCAATTTACCATGGTTTCCAATTAAGGCTGGGGAAGAGAGAGCTCAACTTTTGCTTGTGTAGATCAACACCAAATAATTAGTGCAATATACTTACTCCGAAAAATTTCAGAGTCCAACTTCTTCAATTATTAAAGCAAGTGATCAATGTGGGGTGGAGCTTCTGTCTAATCCTGCCAGGTATAAACGTAACTGCAGATGATAAAACTTTCACTGAAATATATTGTATTCAACAGTGCAAATAATATGCAGTATACTCACTCTGAAATAATCGGAATCCAGCTCCTCACACAATGGTTGTAGTGGTAATGTAGCAATTCCAAAAGGCAGCAGGCAAATATTTGTTACAAAAACACTAAATTGCTTTTGAGAAAGACGAGTTCATCGTTGAAACGTGTAGAGCCATTTTATAGAGCTATTTTATATGTTTTAATAAATGTTTGTTTTTGTAACAAATATTTGCCTGCTGCCTTTTACATGGCTATAGCGTAAATTAAAAGAATGTCTATCGGGGGGCAGAGCCAGCCATCAAAGCAACAGGACGTCTTTATGTAGAGCTCCTGCTATTTACTCAAATAATTTATCAGTATAAGCAAGTTATGGGACTTTTATAAACAATATCTTTCATTTATGAAGCTCTAGAACATTGAGCAACAACTTTAGTTTAGTGAACTAAGCTCTGGATGCCACAGCGATGCAGAGATCTCTTGTCTAGCTGTAGACGCTGTATGGAGCGGGCCGCCAATTTGGAGACAACTCTGTAGCTGCTGCTGGAGGATTTCTTAATTTACTTCATCTCCACCCTAAGCACTATCATGGAAAAACAGATAATATTTGCATTGCGGGGCTTATCACTTTCTTTAGATGCCCACCACCACACTCTTAGTGAGGAGCTGAAAGCCGCCATGGACACTAAACAGAATATGCCTGCGGGCAGCCTGTCTGAGAGAGAGATGGAGCATTGTGCTTCAACTATGCTGCCATGGGAAGCAGAGAGACACCAAGACCCAAGAGCGGTCCGCGTTCTAACTATGCAGATCTCCAAGCCTTATTTGCCGATCTCAACAGATCAACATGAGAGACAGACACCTCCGCAACCCTGCTCCATGGAAGCACGGAATACAAGGAGTAACACGCAGCCGATCGGAGGCCTTGCATTGCAGATTGGTGTAAGTGACAGGGAGTCACATTCTCGCTTGCCTGTGCGGCAGTTAGAGCTGCCTAATCCTTTGAAGCTCTCCATGTTTATGATTCTGGTCTGGGGAATTGACCTCCCGGCAGGCGAGGTAGGATTGACCAGGGTTTTGTGGGCTAAGACGCAGTCACTAGTTGAGCTGAGAATCGGTAAATCCCCCCAGCATAACATTTGGGGCCATATTGTTCAATGTGATGCAGCGGTAATTTGCAGCTGCTTGACCCTACTAACAGATGGCTGCCTTCATGTATTAGCATCACTCGTTTTCGGGCGGCTCTCTCAGCCATTGCAGCCATCTACACTTAGATTTCTACAACTACATAGGAGAGGCATCGGTTAACTCAAGAGACACTGTTAACGAAAACAAAGACTCTCTATGCTCAGACTGCGAGCTTGGTCTCCATGAGGCTTTGCTCTGGACCCACTGTCCTAGGAAACGTTTAATACTCTAATCCACTGACCTCTTAGCACAATTCGGAACATTACTGCTCAGTTCTGATGTATTTCCCCCTGGATGTCTAGCCTTTACTGTTTGCCCCCTACATAAGTTTTGATATCTTTACTGAGGGTTCCGTTTTATTATCTTTATTTTCTATTCTTTGTAGTGTGTACATTTTGTCCTTTTTATAATTTCAGCTATAGAGATTGAATGTTTATGTGGTTGTTAACATTATTTATATGTATTTTATACCTTATTACCTTTAGAAGGGGATGTTTGGGTAAGATTCTACTTACATTATGTTTATTTACATATACTTGACCCCAAACACTCACCTGTCCGCAAATCTGCTAAAATACTCCAGGCTTATCTAAATTTAACTCCCCCCTGTCCGGTACTCATAGAGAAGACACACCATTCCACAAATATGATATCATTTAGACTATCTTCATGGCTTAGCACATTATGAGATATTCCCAACACTAGATTCTTGCAATCGCTGTATAATCATTTTATAAGCTATAAACAGAAGCATATATCCATATCTGTCTAGAGATAGTTTCATATGACCATAGTGTTAAATCTCATACTACTCCTTTACTCTAAACCAGGCCACTAGCATAATTTGTCTTCTTCCAGTATACCAGCTCTACTTAAATACATGCACTACAATATTTAAAGCTCTTTTGACTCCCACATATAGCCTATTAGCAAGGTAAGATTTAGATGGACTGATGGACACTATTCTTACCACATTTTTCCCACACTGCAATTAGTATACTTCAGCCACCCTCCACAGTAAGTGTAGCTTAAAGATGCTAGTACAGCAGGTTTTAGGGTTATTCTTACATCTAATATGTTTTGCACTCCCTTATCTTTATTCAGCAGGATAGTTCCGCAGATTGACCTATAGACCCTTATAGCTCCAGCTACAGTTGATGTGTCCCTTAGGTGTAGGTTAGCTTAATTTTTGCAGAAAATGCTATTCTACATGAAGCTTGGTAACTCACTAGCGGCACCCGTGTCCTAACTCTTGTTCCCTGGATGGGGTTCATTACTCCATCTTAATTTATCCTCCAGGTAAACCTGTTTACTGTTATTATATGTCTTATAAGTTCATTTATATATTTCACTCAGGCTAGACATCAGGGGTTCATGGATATGTATGGGTAAAATATTTTCCAATTTCACTTATTTATGGTTGTATATTTTGCGTAAATTTTTTTTTAGGTTTGAGCCATTTATTTCTATCTATCTCATTTATACAGGGAAATTTCCCAATAATACTCCTACTGTCTATGTTTACTAGATTGGATTATTTGTAGTAGATGAAAGCTCACAGTATTTAAGATACCTATATTTCATATTAGCAGCTAGTAAGATGACTTTATTGAATGAGCGGATGTTGTGTCTCTGCCAGCGGCCATGGCGGAGATATTATTTAACTCTGCTCTAGTTAGCCTCGACCGTATATATGTAATCTAGACTCCCCCTAGTATATCCTAGTTTTCTACACTGGGTTCAATAGATATTGTTGTTTATATGGGTATACAGGACCTTTTCTTTTTTGACTAACTGTTGTGTTATATCTATATTATTGGTCACTAGCTATCATTTTCTGTGACTGTCCGACTGTCATTCCTAATTTATCTATGCTCTTGCTTATATTACTACTACATAATAATTGTCTTGATTGAGCCTCTCTCCTCCCTTTCCCACTGGTACTTATGCCTGCGGGTCATATCCCTTCTCCTTTTTCCCACTTTGCCTATAGGTGGCACTCTCCTAGGAGAGGGGTTCACCCAGAGGTCCCTCAGGCCCCCCAGTCCCCAACTATTCTAACATCCCCCCTCTACTTGATAATATACTATATGCTTCCAGGCCCCCTCTATAGGATTAAAAAGGCTTAGATGAGTGTGATTTGGTTTATTTCACGTAATAATACTCTAGTCCCACCTAAATTTGTTCCTGGAGAGGACATACTAACTGGCTCCGCCCCCCCTCCTCCCCCCCCCTTACCCCCCCTATTATATATTGAGCGGCTCTTGCCCGCTGCATCCCTCTTCCCCATTTAACTATAGAGTCACCTCCTCCCTAGTCTTTCACTTATCTGAATAGCCACCTTACTTCTCTTTGTATATAGCTAGGAGAGGACCATTTTTGCTTATAATTACATCTGTTATACTCTAAAACAAAACTGAAGTCTCTTTATGTGATAGCCCACATTATATGGAAATGTTTGATATACTAGAATACATTGTCTCCTAGTTATGCTCTGTACACATCGTCTTGTGAATGTTTTGAGACATACTCTATACTCTGTATTCGTTTTTGACTTCAATAAAAAAATAATTTAAAAAAAAAAAAAAATTACAATAAAAGAATGTCTATCATACAAAAAATCACTGTTAGCAATGGACAAAAGTAATATTAGAGATATGTATGTCAGCATATCGTATGTGCAACATATGGGGCAAGGCGAGAGGGATATTAAGAATAGAAACACATAGATCATAGAGGGTGGGGAAGAAAGTAGAGGGAATTGACCACACCGACCTATCACATTGTGATGACCTGCCGACATAGCCATTGGGCCAGAATATACATATATACAGGTTGACAGTTTCCGCCAGTCAGGTCACTGCACAATGTAAATAGCCTTATATATCCAATGAAAGGGCCATAATCCAGATGAATGTTAAGGCCCTTAGGTTCAACCGTATCTAAGGTGTAAATCCATTTTGTCTCCAACTGTAATAGTCGTCTTCCACGGTCCCCACCTCTAATCAAGGGTGGTATGTGATCAATGATCATTGTAGTTAGACTGGAGACGCTGTGTTTGAGCTGAAAAAAGTGGCGTGCCACTGGCTGGTCTGAAGTCCCCTTCTTGATCGCCTCCCTAATGGTATGTCTGTGGTTGGCCATCCTTTCATGGAAAGTAGTGAGGGTTTTTCCCACGTACACACAGGGAACAAGGACAAGTCAAGACATAGACCACGTATGTGCTGTTGCATGACAACCTGTATTGTATCTTGTACCGTTAGAATGTGGATGCTGGAATGTAGATCCCATCAGCATCCCATTGTAAGTAATGCAGTCTCCATATTTAAAGCATCCTTTCTTTACAGATTTAAGCCATGTGTCCTTCTGATAGGATTCCTTGGGTTCAGTTTTGACCAGAATATCACGGATGTTCCTTGCTTGCCTGTAAACCATTCGTGGGGGTCTTTGTTTCCAATTCGATAGGGTTCTGTCCATCTGCAATACATCCCACTGTTTCTGAACTGCCTCAGTGATATGGGTATGTTCAGGTGTGAATGTCGTGACAAAATTAAGAATTGGGTTCAATATGTATTTCTGCTCATTTGTCTTGTTAAGCAGTGTCCCTTGAGAATGGTGTTCCAACTTACTTCTAGCCATCTCTATGTCATCCAATGAATATCCTCTTGCCTGTAATTTAGTGCACATAGTGTCTAACTGCTGTTGGAGGATATGTGGTTTCGAATGGTTTCGTATCACCCTTGTCAACTGGGAGGAGATAATACACCATTTTTGATGATTTGGATGGCATCTTGTAGACAGTAACAACAAATTCCTGTCCGTAGGTTTGGTATAAAGGGATGTGCCAAACCGGCAACCCTCATCCAAAGCAACCTTAAAAATATTCAGATCTAGAAAATGTACACTCTGTTTGCTGTACTCAAACTTGAATCTAATAGGAGAGTCGGTGTGATTCAACTCAGAAACCCACTGTAGTAATTGTGCTGCTGTCCCTGTCCATATTAAAAAATAATCGTCAATGTACGGGGTGTAAAATGAAATACATGAATTTGATTGAGGTTTCATGGCGTAAAGCTTGTAACCAAGCATGTACAGGTTGGCATATGTGGGGGCCATATTTGACCCCATGGCCATACCTGACAGCTTTAGATAATTATCTCTTTCAAATCTGAAATAATTTTTCTTCAGACAATGTTCCATCAGTTCAATGATGAACTACAATGGTGGACCACTATAATCCTTAGAATCCTTGACCATGGATCTAACAGTCTCCAGTCCATCCACATGTGGGATGACTGTGTAGAGACTGTCAACATCCATGGTTACCAGAATATCATCAGAATGAAGTGTAGTGTGCTGCTGGAGCTTACGAATCATAGCTGTTGAATCTTGTAAATATGAAAAAGAATTACGTATGACTGGTTGAAGATGGAAATCCATATACTCAGCAATCCCTGAAAAGATTGAGCACCTAGCAGAAACAATGGGCCTGCCAGGGGGATAAACAAGACTCTTGTGTATTTTTGGGAGAAGATAAAAAATCGATACTTGAGGAAAGGATGTGGTCATATAGTCAAATTCATTTTGTGAAATACACTAGGCTTGTAACCCACAAAATAGTGTTTGGTCAACCCACAAAATAGTGTTTGACAGACATCGCCGGAAATCAACCTGATCGAGTACGATCGGGTTGATTGACACCCCCTGCTGGTGGCCTATTGGCTGCGGGTCTGCAGGGGGCGGCGTTGCACCAGCAGCTCTTGTGAGCTGCTGGTGCAATGCTGAATACTGCGAGAGTCGGTGTGATTCAATTCAGTAACCCACTGTAGTAATTGTGCTGCTGTCCCTGTCCATATTAAAAACAAATCGTCAATGTACCGGGTGTAAAATGAAATACATGAATGTGATTGAGGTTTCATGGTGTAAAGTTCGTAACCAAGCATGTACAGGTTAGCATATGTGGGGGCCATATTTGACCCCATGGCCATACCTGACAGCTGTAAATAATAATCTGTTTCGAATCTGAAATAATTTTTCTTCAGACAATGTTCCATCAGTTCAATAATGAACTACAATGGTGGACCACTATAATCCTTAGAATCCTTGACCATGGATCTGACAGTCTCCAGTCCACCCAAATGTCGGATGACTGTGTAGAGACTGTCAACATCCATGGTTACCAGAATATCATCAGAATGAAGTGTAGTGTGCTGCTGGAGCTTACAAATCATAGCTGTTGAATCTTGTAAATATGAAAAAGAATTACGTATGACTGGTTGAAGATGGAAATCAATATACTCAGCAATCCCTGAAAAGATTGAGCACCTAGCAGAAACAATGGGCCTGCCAGGGGGATTAACAAGACTCTTGTGTATTTTTGGGAGAAGATATTAAATCGGTACTTGAGGAAATATAGTCAAATTCATTTTGTGAAATACACTGGGCTTATAACCCACAAAACAGTGTTTGGTCAATTGCCGCTTAAAGATTTGAGTAGGATTAGATGAAAGCCTCCTTTAAGTCTGAGTGTCTGTCAGCTGTCTAATTGCTTCAAGTCTATAGTCACTGTAGTCCTGGACTACAATGGCCCCGCCTTTATCTGATGGGCGTATGTCTATAGCATGATCATTAGCTAAAGAAACCAATGCCTTACGTTCATCTGTTGATAAATTAGAAAAGGTACGTTTGCTAGTTTTAGTCTCGCAATCACTCCGCAATAAGCATGTGAAACTCTTAATAGAGGGATTAGTGGTTTGGGGATCAAATTTAGACAGGGAAATCTACTTAAATCTACTGTTACTGGGTACAGAATCACTGTCCTTAAAATGTTCTTTAATATTAAGTTGTCTCTGGAACCTATGTATATCAATGGTTGTTTGAAAAATGTCTTTTTTTGGTGTGGAAATAAATGTAAGTTCTCTGTTAAGGAGACAATTTTCATTGTCAGACAATGGTCTAGTACTAAGATTAAAGACTATGGCCTCTAGTTATCATGGCCTGTCGGACCTGATCCGACAGTGCTGATCAGGTCCAACAGACCTCGCTGAATATGGCGAGCAATACGCTCGCAGTATTCAGCATTGCACCAGCAGCTCACAAGAGCTGCTGGTGCAACGCCGCCCCCTGCAGACCCGCAGCCAATAGGCCACCAGCAGGGGGTGTCAATCAACCCGATCGTACTCGATCAGGTTGATTTCCGGCGATGTCTGTCAAACACTATTTTGTGGGTTGACCAAACACTATTTTGTGGGTTACAAGCCTAGTGTATTTCACAAAATGAATTTGACTATATGACCACATCCTTTCCTCAAGTATCGATTTTTTATCTTCTCCCAAAAATACACAAGAGTCTTGTTTATCCCCCTGGCAGGCCCATTGTTTCTGCTAGGTGCTCAATCTTTTCAGGGATTGCTGAGTATATGGATTTCCATCTTCAACCAGTCATACGTAATTCTTTTTCATATTTACAAGATTCAACAGCTATGATTCGTAAGCTCCAGCAGCACACTACACTTCATTCTGATGATATTCTGGTAACCATGGATGTTGACAGTCTCTACACAGTCATCCCACATGTGGATGGACTGGAGACTGTTAGATCCATGGTCAAGGATTCTAAGGATTATAGTGGTCCACCATTGTAGTTCATCATTGAACTGATGGAACATTGTCTGAAGAAAAATTATTTCAGATTTGAAAGAGATAATTATCTAAAGCTGTCAGGTATGGCCATGGGGTCAAATATGGCCCCCACATATGCCAACCTGTACATGCTTGGTTACAAGCTTTACGCCATGAAACCTCAATCAAATTCATGTATTTCATTTTACACCCCGTACATTGACGATTATTTTTTAATATGGACAGGGACAGCAGCACAATTACTACAGTGGGTTTCTGAGTTGAATCACACGACTCTCCTATTAGATTCAAGTTTGAGTACAGCAAACAGAGTGTACATTTTCTAGATCTGAATATTTTTAAGGTTGCTTTGACACATCCCTTTATTCCAAACCTAAGGACAGGAATTCATTGTTACTATCTACAAGTTGCCATCCAAATCATCAAAAATTGTGTATTATCTCCTCCCAGTTGACAAGGGTGATACGAAACAATTCCGAACCGCATATCCTCCCACAGCAGTTAGACACTATGTGCACTAAATTACAGGTGAGAGGATATTCTATAGATGACATAGAGGTGGCTAGAAGTAAGTTGAAACACCATTCTCAAGGGACACTGCTTAACAAGAGAAATGATCAGAAAAACATATTGATCCCAATTCTTAATTTTGTCACAAAATTCACACCTGAAAATACCCATATCACTGAGGCAGTTCGGAAACCGTGGGATGTATTGCAGACGGACAGAACCCTATCGAATTGGAGACAAAGACCCCCATGAATGGTTTACAGGTGAGCAAGGAACATCCATGAAATTCTGGTCAAAACTGACTCCAAGGAATCAGAAGGACACATGGCTTAAATCTGTAAAGAAAGGATGCTTTAAATGTGGAGACTGCATTACTTGCCATGGGATGCTGATGGGATCTACATTCCAGCACCCACATTCTAACGGTACAAGATACAATACAGGTTGTCATACAACAGCACATACGTGGTCTATGTCTTGACTTGTCCTTGTTCCCTGTTTTACGTGGGAAAAACCCTCACTACATTCCATGAAAGGATGGCCAACCACAGACATGCCATTAGGGAGGCGATCAAGAAGGGGACATCAGACCAGCCAGTGGCACGCCACTTTTTGCAGCTCAAACACAGCGTCTCTAGTCTAAGGACAATGATCATTGATCACATACCACCCTTGATTAGAGGTGGGGACTGTGGAAGATGTCTATTACAGTTGGGGACAAAATGGATTTACAACTTAGATATGGTTGAACCTAAGGGCCTTAACATCCATCTGGATTATGGCCCCTTCATTGGATAAATAAGGCTATTTACATTGTGCAGTGACCTGACTGGCGGAA
Source organism: Bombina bombina (assembly GCF_027579735.1). Lineage (NCBI taxonomy): Eukaryota > Metazoa > Chordata > Amphibia > Anura > Bombinatoridae > Bombina > Bombina bombina. The sequence continues at coordinate 184,255,080 of NC_069504.1, forward strand.
ACTGTCAACCTGTATATATGTATATTCTGGCCCAATGGCTATGTCAGCAGGTCATCACAATGTGATAGGTCGGTATGGTCAATTCCCTCTACTTGCTTCCCCATGCTCTATTATCTATGTGTTTATATTCTTAATATCCCTCTCGCCTTGCCCCATATGTTGCACATACGATATGCTGATATACATATCTCTAATATTACTCTTGTCCATTGCTAAAAGTGATTTTTTGTATGATAGGCATTCTTTTAATTTACGCTATAGCCATCAACAATGATCTTCCCGTAGTCCTAGCCTGTCATGCGCTGTATTAAGCATGCTAATTAGCCATGTGCTTGACCCGATGCTCCATGAAGATTGCTTATGCTGATGACGGTGCAATCTGCACCAATGATAGCTCACGCAACAGACCGGAAGGGGCGTGGCTTCGCATGCACGTGCGTTCGATCTCCAGAACAGCACTTTCACTATTGGGCACATTATGGACACACAAGATATATAAGGCTTCAGCGTCTAAGTTTTTAACAGACTTCTGGATGTCAGGTTACTTCATGCATGAGTGAATCCATTTAAAAAAGGTACCAGTTAGGTACCGAAACGTCAGTCATGGGACTTTTTACCTTTTGATATGCTCCAATAAAAGCTAAGTTTTATACAGAATATCCAGTGAGTGCTGTTTTTCTATGCAAGACTATATATATATATATATATATATATATATATATATATATATATATATATATATATATATATATATATACATATATATATATATATATATATATATACACACACACATATATATATATATATATATATATATATATATATATTATAATTATAGTGCTATGTGTGTCAAAAAATAAATGTGGTTCCTTAATAGCTTCTTAAAATGAGCAGTCCAGTAATTTGACCCCAACCACTGCAATCACTGGTAACTATATGATATAGGTACCAATGATACTGTCTAATACAATGGAATGAAACCCAAGGGGGCCCTTACATCACATTCTGATTAAAACCCTTACAATAGCCAAAGGAACACATGCCTTACCCCTCTAACACAAACACCCTTAACACACAGGTGTTACAAAAGTTAAAAGCCACCAATAAAACTGCAATATTCATAGAGAGACGTAAAACAAAATATTGTTTTTTTTTCCTATCTTAATCAACAGTCCATCATGTTTTAGCTACAATATGCCCCCAATCCAAAAAAAAAAAAATCTATGTTGAAGAAACTTAGCCCGGATTGCACAGTCTTTAATACATTGTTTTCTTAAATGGAAGTTAACTTATCTGTCTCCAGGGTAGCTTCTTGCCTAATATCTGAGCCCTGAACCACACATGAGCACTTTAAATAGCATGCTCTACGCTGGCTACATAAGCAACTTTAAAGGTACAGGAGCAGTGGTGAAATTACCATTGGTGCAGCAGGTGCGGTTGCACCAGGACCCAAGGAATGGGGGGGCAATAGCAGCCAGGCTATACATAGGTGTGTGCAGAATGTGTACAATCATAATACAGATGAGCCTTTTATTAGTGCAGGTTGCAGTTCCATCTTCTTCTAAAAATCATTATAAAGAGCACCATGTGTATTATTAATATTGCTTACTACTGAGTTATGTTTGGGGGATGTTTTTTTGCACCAATGCCTTCTGTTGAGTAGGTCTACTACTGTACTGGTGTGTGATTCCTTTGAAGAAAACAGATCAAATATGATGGCTTGTGACATTCTGACTTCTGGAGGCCAGCCAAAATAACACATCATTTGTTAACACTATAACAATGAAACATCATATTCAATGTCTGTTTCTCCTTTATGTATACAAAACAGTTCTGGGTACATGCACTCTCACCACCTTTCATCAACCGCCAGGGTGCTCTCAGGGAGTATGAAGTGACAAATGATTCAAAGCACTCACTGGTCTTCTGACATCAAACTTGAAACAATTTATTGAGTTAACATTTCGGGACTATATAGCATCCCTTCTTCTGACAAACATAAAGTGCAAATGAACAAACTTATAAAGGCTTAACAATCCCTCCCCCAGGCAGCCTCCAATCACTGGAGAACGTGTGCAAAAATCCAAGACTAAACCATAATATTTGTACAAAGTAGTGGCTTAAGTGTATGTGTGGTGAAATGAAACAAACAAGTACTAAGTAGGTATTATTAATATAAATATAAACAAACAAATCAAAGTGACAAATAGTGTTATGGCACTGAAATTATTTGCTTAATAAATGTCCAGAACATCGCAAATGAACCCCCCAGTGATAAATGGCATCTTCCACACCACTTGTCATCGTAGAAAATGAAAACACGAGTGAGAAAACCGCCCCTCACTTCCAATTGGTTTAATGATCACCATAGTAATGGTACAGCCACAAACTGTAAACATTCAAGTGTTACAAGCCTTAACAGTGATCATTCCGAAATACTTGGCTACCATCCACCAGAGATCGCCCCCAGCTTGTACCCAAAACCAGCAACCTTTACAACACTGAATCAAGTTCATAAGGCACCCTAGAAAACTGGAGCAGGCACTTACCGATGTTCCACTATATGTCAGCCTCCGCCCTCTTCACATCCTGGTAGGCTAACCTGGTCACGCCTACAACCTGATTGGTCCACACAGCTTAATCATACCCACATAGGTCCACACACAAATGTTTCATCATCAAAATGACATCCCAAAACATGCCTATCAAGAGGGCTCACAATTCAACTATAACAATCGCACTTTGTATTTACAGTACCGCCGGGTTCGCTACCGTCCCTTAGGGATATCCCTATGATCAGCCACTATCCGCTCAATTCCCCTCCTGATTGGCTATCAGAGACACAACTCCATGTCAATAGATTCACGGAGCACCATGTACACAAATGTGTACTCGGCTAGCGCGCTGGCACTTTAAGCTGATCAATAACTCACCTCACTCGAATCTTTAACCACACATATAGTGTTAAGTTCACACCACCGTCCAGTATTCCGTCTATTAGATCCTCACCTTATAGCAAATACCTGAGACTGGCCCCTCCTGCAATGTCAAATCTAGCGAAGCCTGTACTGTTATGTCAGACGGCACTCTGCAAGCAAAACCACAATCAAATTACACTGTACCCAGGCAATAATTTTACGAATCTCTGCATCACTACCTTTATCATTAAAGCTCATTTAACGGTTGTGCCTTTGACTAATAGTTGCTAGTTACTCAATAAATTGTTTCAAGTTTGATGTCAAAAGACCAGTGAGTGTTTTGAATCATCTGTCACTATATATATATATATATATATATATATATATATATATACAGTTTATATAATTTTTTTTTTTTACTAAACTTCATATAAAACATATTCTTTGCTAGATGGAAAAGCGCCAAAGTAATTTCTGTCTCAAGAGATTTGTATTGCGTTCCAATGTACACCCACATGATATAGCCCTGGAATGGCTCCAAACATACACAAAGTCAGTTAATGGTTGATACAATATGATTCATGGGGGCTAACTTATGGAAGGCAGGAAAAAGCACCAAAGGCAATAGTGAATCATAAAATGCAAATGAAAACTAAAATCCCTCTGTGCAAGTGCTATGTCTAATAATCCTAACACAATAATCAAGTACAGATTTACAAAGTATCTGTATTATGTTCAAGATCTAGATTTTTATGTATTTTCTCCGACAATAAAAAATAGATATAGAGAAATACTTTTAACACATAAATGTCTTGCACACAGCAAGATGATATATAGTGATCATGAGCTACTATAGGTCTAGTGTATTTGCACTATTGCACTCCTCCCAGGCAAGTGTCTGCAGTTCTCTCTGACACTGAGGGTGCTGTTGGGGATTAATACATGTGATCAATGGGCCCTATGTACTAAGGGCCAAGTAGACAAGGTTCTCAGCTTAAAGGGACAGTATGCACTCATTTTCATATAACTGCATGTAATAGACACTACTATAAAGAATAAGATGCACAGATACTGATATAAAAATCCAGTATAAAATGGTTTAAAAAGTTACTTAGAAGCTCTTAGTTTAGCTCTGTTGTAAAGGTAGCAGGAAAGCCCACTGCAAGTGGGAAATAAGACACTCCCCCCCCTCCCCCTTCTTTTGCATATGAAAAGACCCTTTACACAAACAGGAGCAAGCTGGAGAAGGTAGCTGCCGGTATTCAAATAAAACTTTGGGGCTTGGTTAGGAGTCTGAAAATGTTATTTAAAAATAAGCAAAATTATACATTTTTTTAAAAAAAAAAACTTTATGGGCTTTATAAATAGATCATCTACAAAACATTTATTCAAAGAAAAACTGAGTGTATAATGGCCCTTTAAGACCCTGTCTGCACAAGTTTCCATCAAATAGCAGCAAACCCTGAATTTGCGAGCCTGCCCCGCAAGGGCTCAAATGCAGCTTATGCTACTTAGTTAGTACATTGAGCCAAATTAGTTTATTTAATACTACTATTTATTATACAATGCAATCAAATAAAATCAGTGTGGTATTTTGTGCTGCCCTAGGCGCGGACAAGTCTGCTGCCTCTGGACCTCCCACCCCAAAGATATAAGCTCACATTTGCCTCATATATTTCTCAAAACTGGAGGGAGAAAGTGACATGAAGGGACCAAAAACCCCATGAGGAATAATTGATCATTCCTTGAGATTCACTAAGTAGCTGCTTCTTTAATCCAGTGGGCTATATTTATTAGACAGCAAAGACTGCTTTGGAGCCTTTGCAGGGTGATTGACAGTCCTTGCTCATGTGCAAGCAGGGGTTGGCACTGCACAAGTATTTACTGGTGCAATGATAGCTGCAGGCAGCAGATATAAAGAGCCTGTTACTGCTTGCCATAAAGACGGGCAGACAGGTCACCTAGCTGACCATTCATCTAATGATTAATTGGGTAATGCATCTTTCACTGTTTAGACATCTTTTTCAAGAATATATAAAGAACAATCTGCTTTTTAACTATGTTAATGTGGATATATTGAGTTTACCATGCCTTGAAATGGTTTTGTATTCTTTCTTTCTGCAGTTTCTATGTACTAGATATGTGATGTGCTGTTATTAGGTAAATGTGTTGGCAATCATTGATTAACTTCATGTATTAACTAAATCATCTAAACATTAACACAGCATTCAAAGCTGTAGTGGTGCTTATGAAGCAACTCTATTAGTCATTGTCATGTTATACTATAGAATATAGATTTATCTGTCACCCAAAGAACACATACAGTAGTAGCCAACTCACACACTGACATTTGAAGCAGGATGTGTAGGAATTCATTTAAGTGGATAGCAGCAGATATTGCAGAGGTCTAGGACCTGACTAAGCAACCCTGGTCTCATTAAATCTATCGCTGTCAGGTGTTTTTGCAGACTCAGCTTCATCTATGTTACCCAGTAGAGAACTATGTATGCTAACAGCTGTAACATACTTAATATAGCTATGCAAATTGCTCAAATCTGATTGGCTTTGTAGTGCTTCTGAGGATTCTTCAGACTTTCCACACTTAAAGGGACATAAAACCCACATTTTTTCTTTCATGATTTAGAAAAAAAAGATGCTATTTTAAACAACTTTTTCAATAAAGCATATCTAAAGAATGAAGCAAATTAGACAATAGAAGTAAATTAGAATGTTGTTTAAAATTGTATATATATATCTGAATCATGAAATAAAAATGTTGGGTTTTATGTCCCTTTAAAGGTATATTAACGGGACATTAAACACTAAATAATTGCTAGAAAGAATGATGCATTCAAAGAAAAGATTAGTATAAGAATAACATGTAGATGTAGTTTTTAAAAGTTATATTAGTTTTGTAAATATTGACAAAATAAGTGAAAAGTTTTATTGTCTATAAAACAATGGGAGCTGCCATGTTGTAACTTACAGTAGGTTACCTTGTCTGCTCTGCCAATTAGAGACAGTTATAAATAACTCACTAGAGTGTGAAGCCAATGGCTCTGTGGACTATAAAAGTGTTCTGCACTTCCATTTCTAACAGGAACTGAAATGCTCACAATTTCAGAATGGAATTACAGGAACATAGAACAAAATAAATGATAAAACATATATTGCAGAGATTTTTTTTATATATATATATGTGATTTATCATTTTATAATACCATCTTAAAGTGTTAATGTCCCTTTAAACTGTCTGTTTCATTGTTGTAATAAAAAAGCACAAAGCAGTTGCTTATAATTAATAGAAATAATTGCAATGTGTAATATTTAAATGGATTTTTACCTTTTGTTAAAAAAAAATTAAAAAAAAAATGACACTACATTTGTGCAGTGTTTTTTTACTTCATGCCACAGCCCTACAAAGAGGAGGAGGCTTTTGCAGGAAGTTTTATCTTAGCCTGATGTCATAAAACTAGATAACAGAGTCAGATTTGCTCATGCCCAGAACTGACAGAATAAAACAGGTTTTGAAAATTATGTGCTCTTAAGAGACTGGTGGCAGGGCTACACTGAGAATTTCTGGTGCTAATTTTGCAAGAAAACAAGTGAGTTATTTGCTGTTTTTTTACACAATCTTTTATTTTTTTTTATTTACTTTTATTTAACTTCTTTGTTTTTAACAAAGAAGCACTGTTTAATATCCCTATAATAAACTTTTTTTCATGAGTAAGAATCTCAACATTAGCACAAAATTAGTAAATATTACAGAAGTTATTATTATAAATTATGTTGTATTTAATGTTTTACTCTGCATCAAAGCTGTTCTCCTTTTAAACATTTTAAGCTAGATGGCAAATTGTGATATGTGAAAGGGACACTAAACCAAGATTTTTTTTGTTAATGGTTTAGATACAGCATGCAATTTTAAGCAAATTTCTAAATTACTCCTATTATTAATATTTATTTGTTCTTTTTGTATCTTTATTTGAATTTAAGCTTAGGAGCCAGACCATTTTTGGTTCAGAACCTGGGTAGTGCTTGCTGATTGGTGGCTAAATGAACTGACTATGACCCTGTTCTCAATGTGTACTGTAACAAACAATTTAAAGGGACACTCAAGTCAAAATTAAACTTTCATGATTCAGAAAGAGCATGCAATTTTAAACAACTTTCCAATTTATTTCCATTATTTCCATTACAAAAATGTGCTCAGTTTTTTATATTTACACTTGTTGAGTCACCAGTTCCTACTGAGCATGTGCAAGAATTCACAGAATATACTATATGCATTTGGGATTGGCTAAATGGCTGTCACATGATGCAGCAAGAGTGGAAATAGATATAATTGAAATTCATCAGACAAAAAAAATCTACTACTCGTTTGAAGTTCAGACTAAGGGCTAGATTTATTAAAGCTGAGGCATACAGGGGCGCGTATACGGGGGAGAAAATACCCGCAGGTATTCGGCATTGCACACGAGCGCAATTTTGCGCTCGCATGCAATCCCGCCCCCTGCCCGCGCACAGCCAATCACGCACGGGCAGGAACTGTCAATCTCCTCGGTCTGACTAGACAGAGGAGATTGAATTTCGCCACATTAGAGGTGGCGAAGAGGCTAGGGAAGCAGCGGTCTGGTGACCGCTGCTTGATAAATGACGGCAAGCAAGTTCTTGTGAGAACTTGCAGCCGTAGGGCGTTAATAAATCTAGCCCTAAGTGCTATTGTATTGTCTTGACTGGTATCATGTTTTTTTTTTTTATTATTATGCAAACGTACTGTACTGACTGGTCCTTTAAGTCATATGCATACTTGTATTATGTTCCTTACAGAGCACAGGGATATCTGCAACAATCAAAGAAAACATATAATTGTACTTAAAAACGAAACACTTTTCCAGAAATGTAAAAATTTGTCCCCCATGTGATCATACATACTAAAATATATGAGCTTAAATGTGATCGAAGATGAGTCTCAAGTGCCCTCTTACAGCCCATACAACAACTTTCGGACTAATGCTGACTGGTAAACCTGCAATAGTGAAAACGTAACATAAAATGCCACGGCAAACAGTTCTTTGCACCCATTGATGCTTTACAACCCTATAATACATATGGCCTCAAGTGGCAGTTGTGTGAAAATGTAAGATACAAGACAGAGATGTTTCATTTTAAATAACCCCATAAAATAATGTAAGCTACTTTAAAAAAAAAAAGCATTGTCCACATGACCATGGTTAATTATTTTGTAAAGAGTCGTGCATTATTTCCTAGTAAGTTAAACCTTTTAGTTTGTATATAATTTAAAGGGACAGTAAAGTCAAAATTAAACTTTAATGATTCAGATAGAGAAGTGAGTGCAAACATTCTAAAGCAGATCAAAATTTTAGAAGCCTTAAGGGTTGCATATTTGTTTATGGCTATTAAAAAAAACTAATTTGTTTGCTAAAAATCTCCAGGTGCACATGGCTAGATTTAGGTAAGGGTACATGGTACCTTCTGTGTACTTTTCTTGCATTCATAGAGATTTTTTTGACCAAGATTACAAGTTGTGCGGTATAGCCGTAGGGTACACACAGAGCCAAATGGGTCCGTACCGCTATTTCCATACCGCCGGCATTACAAGTCACCATAAAACTTTATTTTTTGTATGGTATGGTGCAGTAAGCTGCATACCGCACAAAATCCATGTTCTGACTTTGCGTGCTCGTGCACGTATTCCCCCATAGAGATCAATGGAGACAAAATGTAGGAAAAAAACCTAACACCTGCGATTGTGAAATCGCTACCGCAGTTTCTCATTCCCCATTGAAGTCTATAGAGAAAAGAAAGTTTTACAAAAACCTAAAATCCTAACATAAACCCCTAGTCTAATAACCTCTAAACTGCCTTTCCCCACATCACCAACACTAAATAAAGTTATTAACCTATAAACCGCCGTCCCCCCACATCGTCAACACTAAATAAACCTATTAATCCCTAAACTGCCGTCCCCCTCCATTGCCAACACTAAATAAATCTATTAACCCCAAAACTACCATCCTCCCACATCACTACTACTAAAATAAACATATTAACCCCTAAACAGCCGGCCCCCCACATTGCGACTACCTAAATTAAACTATTAACTCCTAAACCTAACACCCCCTAACTTTAAATTAAAGTTACAATTTACTAACTACTTTAAAATAACCTGTGAAAAAAATGTAAACCTAAGCTTAAACTACAAAAAAAAATAACATTACAGAAAATCATAAAAATCTAAAATTACACAAAATAACAAAACCTAACATTACATAAAAAATAAAAAAAATAACCGGGGGAAAAAATAGCTAAGATTAAAAAAAATTAAAAAAATAACATTACATAAAATAAAATAAATTATCCAAACAAAATAAAGCTATTCCTAATCTAATATCCCCTTAAAAACAAAAAAAGCCACCCATAAATAAAAAACCCTAATTTAACAATAAACTACCAATAGCCCTTAAAAAGGCCTTTTGTAGGGCATTGCCCTAAAGAAATCTGCTCTTTTTTTTAAAAGTCCCCTTAAAATTACAACACTCAACCCCCCAAAATAAAAAGCACCTAGATAAAAAAACATGAATCTACCCATTGCCCTTAAAGGGGCATTTCTATGGGCATTGCCCTTAAAAGGGCAATCAGCTCTTTTACTGCCCATAAAAAAAAAAAATCTGAAAAAAAACACAACCTAACACTAACCCCGAAATAGGTACTCACCATTACTGAAGTCCGACAATGTATCTTCTTCCAGGCGGTGAAAAGTCTTCAACTGGATCAATCTTCTTCCCGGAGGTGCGGAGCGGTCTTCTGAGGAGCGGATCCGGAGTGGGGGTTCTCAACAGTGGTCATCAGTGACATGGCGGTCCTCTTTATGCGATTGTCCACCGCGATCATCAGGATGAGAGCTGCTTATATCCTATTGGCTGATTAGACTTTTATCAAATCAGTCAATAGGATGTAAACAGCATTCATCCTATTGACTGATTTGAATTTTTTAGCCAAAAGGAATGCAAGATACCACAATATAAATGGGGTACCTTGCATTCAATCTTCAATATGCGGCGGACCATCTCATGCAGAGGACCTCCACGTCGCTGATGACTGCCTCCTCCACCGAGGACCACCTCTCCGGATCCACGCCTCAGAAGAACGCTCTGCACCTCCCAGAAGAAGATAGAAGATGGTCCCACGATGAAAGAAGATGGATCCACCTGGATGAAGACTTTTCACTGCCTGTTAGAAGATGCATCTTCGGACTTCAGTAATGGTGAGTACCTATTTCGAGGTTAGTGTTAGGTTGTTGTTTTTTTGGGTTGTTTTTTTTTTAGATTAGGTTTATTTTTTTCATTTTTATGAGCAGTAAAAGAGCTGATTGCTCTTTAAAGGACAATGCCCATACCAATGCCCCTTTTGGGGCAATGGGTAGATTAGTTTTTTTTTTTAGTTAGGTGCTTTTTATTTTGGGGAGTTGGGTGGGTGTGGGGGTTGTAATTTTAGGGGGGACTAAAAAAAGAGCTGATTTCTTTAGGGCAATGCCCTACAAAAAGTAATTTTAAGGGCTATTGGTAGTTTATTGTTAGATTATTTTATTTTTTATTTTGGGGTGGCTTTTTTGTTGTTAAGGGGGTATTAGATTAGGAATAAAAAAAAATATTTCGGATAATTTTGTTTGTAATTTTTTGTAATTTTACCTATTGTTTTAATTTTTTAATGTTAGTGTTTTATCTGTAATGTTAGTTTTTTCTGTAGTTTAAGCTTAGGTTTTCTTTTTTTCACAGGTAAGTTTTTATTTATTTTAAGGTAGTAAGTATATTGTAACTTTAATTTAAAGTTAGGGAGTGTTAGGTTTAGGGGTTAATAGTTTAATTTAGTATTTGCGATGTGGGGGGACCGCGGTTTAGGGGTTAATCAGTTTATTTAATGTTGGGGATGTGCTGGGACAGTGGTGTATTGGTTAATAGGTTTATTTTAGTAGTTGCAATGTGGGGGGACAGCAGTTTAGGGGTTAATCAGTTTATTTAATATTGGCAATGTGGGGGGACAGTGGTTTAGCGGTTACCAGTCTTATTTATAAGTTACAATTCTGGGGGGTGGCAGTTTAGGGGTTATTAGTGTATTTTATGGGTTTTGTGAACCTTTTTAGTTTTGCAAAAACCATAACTACAGGTCTTTGAATGCGGAATGGATCATTGCGGTATAGGCCATAACTATCGATGTAAAGCTATACCGCGCGACTTGTAATACCGGGTAGCTGACCATTCTGCATTTAAAGACCATTTTTTAGCGGTAAAGCCATACTGCCCAACTTGTAATCTTTGTCATTGTTAGTTCTGCTTTTCTCAGACACAAATCTAGTGCAGAGGGCAGCAATTGCCCATCCCTGAGATAGAGCATACAGTTTTGAGAAACTTTATAATTTAATTCTATTATTAAAGAATACTGTAATAATAGTTTTTTCCTTGATGCATTTCCAATGACTTGTTATACCAGCTGCAGAGTATAAAATGTATGAGAAATTACATTTTCAGGTTTATTTGTGTATATGATATAGCTGATTTTGTGCTTTGAAATGACAACCTATGAGGTAAAATCAGATCTCTTTTTTATCACTGTGTGTACACACATATGCTTCCTTATCTTATATCTGTCTGTAAAACAAAGCCCAATACAGAGACAACAATTGAAAAATAACATTTTATTACGCATCGCTGATACACCCTAGTGGGATCATAATTTCTTCTGCTGGTTGTGTTTACGTAGCTTATCAATAGCCTATAATACACTCTCCCCTTTTTTAAAATCAGATACAGACTGTTAGTGATATTTTAGATGGAGTTTTATTCATCAGTTGTAATAAGGATGCACTATAACTTACCTTTTAATATAGATATGAAAATCAAATTCGCTGCGTTCCACCGCCCACTTCAAAAGTAAATTTTTCTGTAAGCTAAAGGTTTTAATTGCTCTAGCTACAACAAAAGTGCCATAAGGGGAGAGCACTGAATGGTCTATAATTCAAACCATTAGCTCACAGAAAAATTTACTTTTGAAGTGAGCGGCAGAGTGCAGGGTATTTGAATTTCATATCTATATTAAAAACTAAGCTACAGCGCATCTTCATTGCATCTGATTATTTAAACTCCATATAAAATATCACTAACAGTCCGGATGATAGTTACAATTGCAGTTGTTTGTATAGAACACACACAAATCCTTCAGCAGTTTCTATGCATTTCAGCCCTTGAGCCTTTCTCAAGATTGTAACTATCACTTTAAGAACAAATACTAATGTGAGCTGAGAATTTGGCAAATATACCGAACCTATGTGTACTTTATATCTCAAATATTTACTACGAGGTATTCCTAAGTTTAATTCCCAGTCACTTGCTACTAGCAAAGTCAGTTATATTGCATTGATATTCTTAAACTTCATACGCTAGTTCGTTCTAAATACCAACCTTTGAAGAGGGATTTGAATTTATGCATTCTAATTGCTATTGGTGGAGACAAAGAACAGAAGGGTTTCTAACCTATCCAATCGAGTCACGTGATAGAAACCATATGATGTAAAATCAACGGACTTTTGTAGATAAACAGTGAGTAAAAGAAGAGACACCGTTGCACTGTGCAAATTGCTAAAAAAGAATCCTATTAATTTGTATCAACTCCACAAGGAGGAATTGACATTATCAAGGAGAGACATTTTAACAGACTTTTTAACATCTATTTTGCAAGCAAGTACTACTTTGCAAATAATGTGCTGATTTGCAAATAAATGGTATATGTATCACATGCCTTTATGTACCCCAATTGCAAATTAGGAGATATGTACTTATGAAATGTGAACAGATTTTTTTAATATTTGATTTGTATAATAAATCACTTATTTATTTTAAACGTTATTCAGTTACCATTATCATTTGTTTTTTATATGTACACTTTATAATATATCCAATATTATTAGTGGATTTAGAATTAGCTTTTTTAGCGCCAACCTCTTCTGGGAACATTGTTAGACCAACCGGATCCTCAGAGTTGTCCGGTGTAACTCTCCTCTGGTGTATGCGACAAAGGACTTTAAGGTGTCTCTTTACTCAACATGAGCTCCATAAGAGAATACACAACCGCCACATAGTGTAATACTGCAAGGTGTGAGATATGACAAATTATGGATAGTATACACTCACTTGTGGTATAGCACTGTAGTGTAGTGCAAAGTAGGCAGGTCGGAACCTCAGCGTTGTTCGGTAAACTCTCCTCAAGATACAGGAAGCACAGGCCTATAAGATGTTTCTCAGCTCACTCACAGAGGTTAGGAGTGAAAATACCATCCAGGCGTGCAAGATAAAGGTTAGATAATAGTGAAAGGTAGCAAGTAACTTCAAAGCAAGTGTTTATTTAAACACATATAAAGTACAGAGATGCATTTCTCAGTATTGCTACTGTTTCCTCAGGCTTACACTGCATCCAGGTGGATTGTGAAAAAGGCAGGGTGGTGAAAGAATCCATCCAGATGGATTCTTTCACCACCCCTTTTGCTCTCTCTTCCCCCTCTCTTTTGTTCTCTCTCCCCCTCTCTTTTACTCTCTCTCCCCCCTCTACATGGCTCTCTCTCCCCTCTCTTTTGCTCTCTCTCCCCTTCTCTTATGCTCTCTCTCTCTCCCCACTCTCTCTTGCTCTCTCACCCCCTCTGTTTTGCTCTCTCTATCCCCTCTCTTTTGCTCTCTCTCCCCTCTCTTTTGCGCTCTCTCCCCCTCTCTTTTGCGCTCTCTCCCCCTAACTTTTGCTCTCTTTCCCCACTCTTTTTTTACTTTCTCTCCCCCCTCTCTTTGGCTCTCCCTCTCCCCCCTCTCTTTTGCTCTCCCCTCTCTTTTGCTCTCTCTCTCCCCCTCTCTTTTGCTCTCTCTCCCCCCTCCCTTTTGCTCTCAACCCCCTCTCTTTTTTGCTCTCTCTCCCCCCTCTCTTTTGCTCTCTCTCTCTCCCCTCTTTTGCTCTCTCTCCCCTCTTTTGCTCTCTCCCCCCTCAATTTTGCTCTCTTCCCCCTTCTCTTTTGCTCTCTCTCCCCCCTCTCTTTTGCTCTCTCTCCCTTCACTCTTTTGCTCTCTCTCCTCCCTCTCTTTTGCTCTCTCTCCCCCTCTCTTTTGCTCTCTCTCCTCCCTCTCTTTTGCTCTCTCTCCCCTCTCTTTTTCTCTCCCCTCTCTTGCTCTCTCTCTCCCCTCTCTTTTGCTCTCTCCCCCGCTCTCGTTTGCTCTCTGTCCCCCCTCTTGTTTGCTCTCTCTCTTTTGCGCTCTCTCTCCTTCTCTCTCTCCCCCCCTCTCTTTTGCTCTCCTTCTTCCCCTCTCTTTTTCTCTCCCTCTCCCCTCTCTTTTGCTCGCTCTCTCTCTCTCTCTCTCTCTCTCTCTCTCTCCCCCCCTCTCTTTTGCTCTCCCTCTCCCCTCTCATTTGCTTTCTCTCCCCCCTCTCTTGTGCTCTATCTCTTTCCTCTAATTTGCTCTCTCTCTCCCTTCTCATTTGCTCTTTCTCTCCCCTCTCTTTTGCTCTCCATCTCCCCTCTCTTTTGCTCTCTCTCCCCTCTCTTATGCTCTCTCTCCCCTCTTGTTTGCTCTCTCTCCCCCTTCTATTGTACTCTCTCATCCCTTGTTTTTGCTCTCTCCCCTCTCTTTTGCTCTCCCTCTCCCCTCTCTTTTGCTCTCTCTCCCCCCTCACTTTTGCTCTCCCTCTCCCCTCTCTTTTGCTCTCTCTCACCCCTATCATTTGCTCTCTCTCTCTCTCCCCCTCTCATTTGCTCTCTCTCTCCCCTCTCATTTGCTCTCTCTCTCTCTCTCTCTCTCTCTCTCCCTCTCCCCTTTCATTTTCTCTCCCTCTCCCCTCTCATTTGCTCTCCCCGTCCTCTCTCTTTTGCTCTCTCTCCCCCCTCTCTTTTACTCTCTCTCCCCCCTCTCTTTTGCTCTCTCACCTCCTCTCTTTTGCTCTCTCTCTCTCCCCTCTCTTTTTCTTTCCCTCTCCCCTCTCTTTTGCTCTCTCTCCCCCTCTCTTTTTCTCTCCCTCCCGTCTTTTTTACTCTCTCCCACCTCTCTTTTGCTCTCTCTCTCTCCCCCTCTACTTTGCTCTCTCTCTTCCCTCTATTTTGCTCTCTCTCTTTCCTCTTTTGCTCTCTCCCCCTGTCCATTTTATTAATTAGGGAACTCTCACTGTCTCCTCTTCCCTGCTGAGCCGCCCACCCGCCACCCGCCCACACCTCCCGCCGGCACCAGCAGAAGATTGTTACATATGCGGCAGATGCCTGAAGCTTCAGGAGCTCAAGCTCTCAGCTTTTATGTTACAGCGAGGTGGCTGCGCGCACATCCAACATTCCTTTGAGGATGCATGCGCAACTGCTGACGGTGACGGACGCTTACAATTATTATATAGATAACCTGCTTACAAAATTGATGTAGATATTTGCTACATATCTCACAGTATATATGTGTTGCTTTTTGGGGTTCAAAAGGAACAAACACTACCAAATCCATTACTCCAGACGACCCTCACTTTATCAAGTGTCCTGCCATTTTTCAAGGGTCCTAAATGAGTTATTTTATAGACAAGTTTATTTTATATAATCCCTATTACTTTTATTGGCACAGGCTATAGTTTAGTCCTAACTGTGATTGGAACTGTATGTTGTATACAGTTATAAAATGTTATAATATGTCCTTTAATTGTAAGGGCTGTTCCATATATAGATATATAAGCTCCCTAGTCTGTTACTTATGCAGAAAAGCTCCCATACAAACATCCCTTGATTTTAAATTAATGTTTCTTTCATAAATACATTCATAGTATCCTATAACTAAATAAATACATCTAATCTTTGTATGAAACAGTGGACAAAAAGTCAAACACCCCTTTGTACACTCCTTGAGAAACATATGCTGCTGAGTTGCCTGGAGGAAAAAGAGACTACATATAATTCTGTGTAACTGAGACTTCTTGAAAAAAAAAATCTAATCAGAAGATACCTGGGAGAAAACGATGCTACATTTAAAAACAAGAATTTCATTTATAAAAAAATAAAAATGTACAATGATATTCTGATTAGCTATAAAGTCGAGATGGAACAAGCTTTGAGATAAGTACACAGCATTACTAAAAGAAAATCAGCTCCATAAATACAAATCTATATGTGTATTTATGTCTCCTTTTTAAAAAGGTGTCACTACCCAATATAAACAATTCATCAAAATCCATAAGGTCATTTACATGTCAGTCTGGTTTTCTTATTAATTGTTTAATCATTTGCAGCAGTTATAGCGTTATTGATTATTTAATAACCATAATCACAACAAGCACAATTATATATTACATTAGTTTAGTAAAAATATAATTCCTGACAACATTTTTGCAAATCTATACCCAATGCATCATGAGTATTTTTCAGAAATATAGAAAACAAAGGACAGCATAAGATATTTGTTTTAATATTAGTTTTAAATGTAAAATAGAAAACATTAGGTTGTTAATGTAGAAGTTCCAATTATCTCAGAGGGGCTATCACAATTTTGGACCAAAATCCAACTATACCAAAAACATTAGGGATGTCCCATTTTTAAGTGTGCTAATATATAACATGTTTGTCCATTTGCATTATGGGGGATGCTGTATACTTTTAGGAATTTGCCTGGCTACAAAGGGCTTGATTTATCAAAGCAGAGGCGGACAGGGGCGTACATACGCGCCCCTGTACGCCTCAACTCGCTTGTGGCGGGGCGAATTTACCTGTAGGTAGTCACTATTGCACACAAGCGCAATTTTGCGCTTGTGTGCAATCCTGCCCCCCTGTCAATCTCCTCGGCCGGTCTAGACAGCGGAGATTGAATTTTGCCACCTTAGAGGTGGCAAAGAGGTTAGGAAAGCAGCGGTTTGATGGCCGCTGCTTGTTAAATACGGCAAGCAGGTTCTTGTGAGAACTTGCAGCCATAGGGCTTTGATAAATCGAGCCCTTAGTGCTCAGTTATATGCTTTATGTTCAGTGCCACTTGTTTGATAAATGTAATTCTGAGTGTACAGATGCTCTTTAACTTATTCAAAATGTCTGCTAAGTATATAATGAGTGAAACAACTCTTTATGACCAGGACAGTGGGGAGAGGTCACTGCTTCAGATGTTAACCCCATAACTGCCAAAGAAGTTTGACTGCATTACTTTGTAAATAAAGATGGCCTCTTTGCTAGGCAAGAGGTGTGAGAAACATTAAAGGGACACTGAACCCAATTTTTTTCTTTCGGGATTCAGATAGAGCATGCAATTTTAAGCATGTTTCTAATTTACTCCTATTATCAATTTTCTTTGTTCTCTTGCTATCTTTATTTGAAAAAGAAGGAATCTAAACTAAGAAGCCAAACAAATTTTGGTTCAGAACGCTGGAAAGCACTTGTTTATTGGTGGGTGAATTTATCCACCAATCAGCAAGAACCACCCAGGTTGTTCACCAAAAATGGGCCGGCATCTAAACTTACATTCTTGCTTTTTAAATAAAGATACCAAGAGAATGAAGAGGAGAATGAAGAAAATAATAGGAGTAAATTAGAAAGTTGCTTAAAATTGCATGTTCTATCTGAATCACAAAAGAAAAAAATTGGGTTCAGTGTACCTTTAAGCTTTAATATATACTGTATATATATATATATATATATATATATATATATATATATATATATATATATATATATATATATATATATGTGTGTGTGTGTGTAGATAGATTGATTGATAATCAAGCATATAAAATGAAATATTTCAGTATGTTAAAAAAATATTTTAAAATGTTTAAATTGAAGCTGCTTAAATTGATACTGGAGCTAAGAGAACGTATGTGCTTGTGCACAAGCTGCGTGAGTATCAATTGCAGGTCCATCAGTTATATTGGTTGACATAGACACACGTCCAAAACCATAAAAAAAAAAAAAAAGTATTTGTTAAGCATATGAACAGAACTTAAATAAAATACTTTACAAATAATTTAAAAGGACATAAAATGCCCTGTAGTCCCAAGTGTAAAAAGTTTATAAATATATTAACACCTTGTTTGCTACAATTGGTTTCCAATAGCCGAAATCCCTGCCACCTGCCTTATTACTAGAAGCAAAACTAGACTTGTTAATGCAGAAAACAAAGCAAGCCACCGTCAATTTGTTAATATCATTTCCATTGTTTTACAGCATCTTCTAACCTCATCAGAAGCCAGTTGATATTTGGCAGTTTTAGGCTTATTAACTCTGGAGTCTGCATTCATAGTTCCCAGAATTGGAAAACTCACAATTTTACATTTTAAATTATAGGAAATAATCATATTTTTTTTTCAGTGAATCGCACAATTAGACATAGGAACCATTTTTCAATTATTCACTGTGCTCTGTTGACGGATTCTTCAGTAAAAATATAGCCTTGCATATTTTACATTCATTTGAAATAAATGTGTCTAAAAATTCAAGCGCTGACTTTCCTAATCACAAAAAGCACTTGATAATTTGTTATTATGCATGTTTAAAGATTATAGAAAATTTAATTAGTAAAATGCATAATCTTTATTAAGAATCTTGGCCTTTTATATTTTCCTGACTGCTCATTTTTAGTGGGGAAATTAAAGCAATACTAAACATGTCACTTGAATAGATGTAAATAGCTAAATAAGTAGTACAAAATGATAGTAAAATGCATCTCATTTAAATGCTAAATACTTCACTTGGGTTATTTATGCATGCTAATATATGGTAGGGGAATTCTAAATAGTTTATGTAATTGGAATTAAAAAGAAAGATAAATATGTGTTGTAAATCAAGTGTTACCACTGATTAACATTAAGTGCATATTAAAATACTCTCACATGGGGCACTTGAGAGGAATTTATTGAGAGAAGTTTGCAATTAACCATTGAAAAGCCCACTGGACTTGAGACGCATTTGACAATACAGTTTATGTTGTATGTAGTATTCCTGTCGTGCTTAAATTAAAGGAATGTGACATCTCCAAGAAGCAAAGCTATTTGAAGCAACTGTCAATCTCCACAATCAAAGGATGGTCTCGTCGTAACCAATTAGATCCTTTATCATGCTTAGTAAAGATTATAAAGTCCTACTGAGTTCAAACATTGCCATTCTTGAACTGGAACCTCTAGAGAACTGTGGGCTTGGTACCCTCTTCAAATCGTAATTTGGCTAGGATTGCACTGAAACATTTCTTTTGGAGACTTAAAAATGCCTCATTTATCTGATTGTTCTTACTATGAGGTAAGGGAAATTGTAATCATTGGTCTAATGTAATGTTTTTGTGGTTGTCTTTTGTATTCTTTTTTTAAGTGCAGAATTTTCATAAGATAAAAGGTTGATTATTTCATGAAAGCACTGCTTGCTAAATCTGTATTATTTGTAAAATATTGACACATTTTTATATTGATTTGGTGCCGTTTGTAAACCAAAAATATCATAAGGGGATATATATATTAAATAGCATAGTTAAGTTATTTATTATATTTATATGTGTGTGCTCTTGAGAGGAATGTAATCAACAAGCAGAATAAAGCACTCACTGGACTTTGGACATCTGTGAAACTTATTTATTTGTGGCGTTTCGGGACCTCAAAAGAAGAAGGGACTTTCTAGGTCCCGAAACGTCACGAATAAATAAGTTTCACAGGTGTCCAAAGTCCAGTGAGTGCTTTATTCTGCTTGTTGATTATATATATATATATATATATATATATATATATATATATATATATATATATATATATATATATATATATATATATATATATATATATATATATATATATATACACAGTGTATATATATATATATATATATATATATTATTATTTTTGTTTAGTTTTTTTAAGATTACCATTAGATATTAAGCCATTTTGTTATATATGGAAAGCATTGAAATTTAAACCATTTGAAACTTGTAAAACTCTACACGTTGTGCTAACAAAGTGACAGTCAATAAATAAACTATTTAAATAGCTTGGTGACTAGTAGTTTTTATCGTATGTACCCTGATTATTATCAATTAAGGCTAGTTATACATTCGTTTATGCTCTGCTCTAAGCAATTGCGCTATAATATGTTGCTAGGTCAGGTATTTTGCAGCATTTTGCGACATACTTTTGCAGCCTACTTAGGTTACAGTTTTGCACTCCAGCATCTTTAAGCACAAATTTTAAAGGTGCTTTACATAAAAAGCAAGCAAAAAAAAAAAAAGTATAATATAACGTTGTTTTATTTTCTTTAATAAAATGAATTAAATTTATAAGCGGTTGTATTTTGAATTTAATACCCCTTTAAACTATTTTTTTCTTTTTTTAAAAATATATTCAAAAGAATTTGATGCATATTGAGGTTGCCATGGAAGTACCTATGCAATTAACGTGTAACGATTTTCTGAAGCATCTCATATCTCACATTTAAGAAAGGTGTCAATTTTACAACAAATACCATATAGGTGTTATAGATAGCAGTTTTGAATTATACAATGTGAATTACTTTTTTATGTTTTCTAAGGCAGAAATGACCTATAAGGTTTACATCTACATATTAACATTAAAGGGTTTATTTTTAAAAGTCAATAAATATATTACTTCCTGAAAGTTTAAAGTACCTGTTTTATATTATAGGTGCAAACACACTTGGAAAATGCAACTAAATACCACCTACAACAATCACAAAGACAGCAAGTGAAACAGTATCTGACACTTGGAACCAAATTCTCAGCACAAGCTCTTTCATATTCACAATCTCATGCTGTTCAACCAGCCGGGGTAACATCACCTTTAAGGAATGGACAAATGCCTTCTGCTATGGAGAGCTGTGCAGCAGACAACACTGTTACTAAGTTACTAGCACTAGGAAACGGGCGTGAAAATGAGGTATGGTTCTTCATATCTATTATTTAACTGAGCGACAGTGGGTAGTGCATTACTTAAAGGGACAGTCTACCATAGAATTGTTATTGTTTTAAAAGATAGATAATCCCTTTATTACCCAGTCCCCCGTTTTGCATAACCAAAACAGTTATATTAATATACTTTTTACCTCTGTGATAACCTTCTATCTAGGAACCTTATTCCAGCCCCCTGATCACATGACTGTGACTGTTTATTATCTATTGTCTTGCATTTAGCATTGTGTTGTGCTAAATCTTAAATAACTGTCTGTGTCTGAACACATTTTATCTATATTGCCCGTGAACTACCAAGTCTTTTGTTGTGAAAAACAATTTAAAAAGCATGCGATTAGAGGCAGCCCTCAAGAGCTTAGAAATTAGCATATGAGCCTACCTAGGTTTAGTTTAAACTAAGAGTACCAAGAGAAAAAAAAGCTAATTTGATGATAAAAGTCAATTGGAAAGTTGATTAAAATTAAATGTCCTATCTGAATAATGAAAGTCTAATTTTGACTAGATTGTCCCTTTAATAGAAATCAAATTGCTTATTGTTATTGTTTTTTTTAACATCAACATTATTTATTTTTTCTATACCACTCCTATATATATTCCTTTGACAACATATGCAAGGGGTATACAATGACATTTATTTATAGTAAAAAAAAAAATGCAGCTACGTAAAAATTTAGAATGCAAATTGATACAGGGAAATGAAAATCTTACCATAAGAAATAAAATCTATAATAATAATAATCATCATCACGATTTTCTAAGAATAAATGTTTAATTTGACATAATGAAGTTAAAAAAGGATAAAGATACCGAATAGGTCAGGGCTTGACAAGTTTCAGGAGCCAAGATACCATGACTCCTACAGATTTAATCCTGTAGCCTAATTTATTGGTTTATTCTACATATATCTATAAAAAAAGTATCGATATCTGAATCCTGGATCATTGTGTGACAGTCTCTACAATATTGCTGATGGCATCTTAATTTAAAATACCCCAGATTATAGGTTCTCAAATAACGCTTAATTCAACCACCATAGACATGTTATCCAAAGTAAAAGCTCTTCATTGAATTGAGCCTCATGTTTGTTTGTTTGTAATGGCAATTTCACAGCCTATAATAAATACGTTGATGCTTTTGTATTCCTCCAATAGATATAATGAGACTAATAAACAAGATGCATATTACTATTTTATATTGTAATATAACGCTATGCCAGTGATTAACAAGATGATGATGGGTTGGTGAGGTAATTGTATATGTTCAGAATAATATTATTATTATTAATGTCTATATAACTTTAAATGCTTTTTTTAATTTAATCCATATTTGACACATGTTTATTCAAAAATAAACAATGATACCTTTCTTCCTAGCAGCCATTTTGTTAGCTTATAATGGTTTATTTTGAATTTTCTATGGTATGTGGCATAAAAAATAAGATGAGCAACTGAGCATGCATATACTAAATTTTGCTGTAAGAAGTGACACCTTATTAAAAAAAGGTATTGTATAACATAAAATGATTTTCCCACAAAACATTTCTTAAATTAGCTTTATACATTGGCCAATATAGCAGCTGGAGATGTCAGTCTTTAACATGAAAAAAGGTACATGCTTTGGGCCTAGTTTGATTGAACTGACCTATCAGAGATGGGTACTAGTAAGTAAATTTACTCTAGTTCTTTGTGCATTTGTGTCACCAATAACACAAGCATTACATTCTGCGAGCCCACAAACATATATGTGGTTATGATGTTCTAGCACATTGTCCAGTTTTATTAAATATATTGGACAGCCAAATGTACAGCACGCAAAATGTAAATTTAGGAAGAGTTAACTGTAGTATGGTATCATTTGACAAATTAGTATGGCGCCTCTCTTACAGAAGGCAATTTAATTTATTAATTAAGAATTTGGTTCTGAATCTATTTATGCTATTTTACAATTTAATACAGTATAAAAATAGTTCTTAGAACAGTAATATTACAAATAGACTTGCATTACTGCAAGACTCATGGTTTGTAAAAGGCAGAAAAAATTACAAAATCAAATCTTGTTTGATGCCAAACCAGGTTAATTCCAGTATGTCAATATATTAAAAATCTTATACCGTCCTACACCAGCTGATAACGATAACCTCTGTATCTATACATTATTAAGTTAATCTTTCTTATTTAGTATCATTGCCTCAAAAAACTGCCTAATTTAAAAAAAACAAAAAACTTTTAGATATTTGACATTTTTTATTTGATATTTTACAATCCTACAAATTTCAATTTTAATAGATGGAAGAAGTTATTGATGATATTATTAGCTTGGAAACCAGTTTCAATGATGAAGGCTTAAATGGTTCAGACCCTACCTTGTTGATGACAAGTAATGTAAGTATCCTCAATTATAGAAATCTTTATTTGTTAAAGCTGTATTTCAGGTACTTAAGATTCAATTGTTTTCATATTCATTGAACACAAGAACATTTTTGGGTCTAGAGTTTTCTAAAGCAGTTGCCTGACTATTAATTCTTGGATAATGAACACTTTTTATTTATATACACTTTTTGTATATTAAATTCAAGTTTATACACTTTTTGTATATTAAATTCAAGTTTTCACATACTTAGAACTTTTCAATGGATATACAAAATTGGCTAAAATCTGCTATTTGAAGTTTTAAGATATTTTACGATGTGTAAAAAGTAAAGCGAAATTTAAAAATGTCAATATGTAAGTTCCTGAAATCTCTGTAAGACTTATTTGATTTGAGATATTCATAACATTTAAAGTTAAAATTAAAAGTTAGAATGATCTGCTAATGAAAATGTTAAATTAGGGACCTTACTATTTTTATTGCACATGAGTAAATATCATCTCAATAACCTGATCTTTATATCTTCATTTCTACGGAATTGCATCTAAACAAAAATGCTAGGAAATCTCTTCCAGATGAGAGCAATCTCAGGTTATGGCTGTAGTCTTGTCTAAAAATCATCACATTGCCATACAAAAGTGTGAATTTTACTCCACACAGGCAGGACATTTATTTTAGATATCTGGCTTATTTATAGTTTCAGGGACCTGGTCAGATAAACAGACAGAAACAAAATGGTCACTTGATATTAAAATCAGCATAATTGATATAAGACTAATATAAGTGCATTTATTTACACTAGAAGATCTAACAAATATTAAAACCTGTAATACATTTTAAACATCCTTTCTAGTGGCATAAAAAAATAACTTTAATATCCTTTTAAGTTTTCTTTTACCTCTAATCCAGAGCTGTCCTACCAATGATAAGGATTGCAGTATGACTCCCTAATACTTTTTATCTGGCTACCCACATGTTTAAATTATTTAATGTTTGTGTTTTGTGGACCTTTTTCAGAATTATTTCTGGGTACACATGTTAAAAAGAAAGCTATGCAGAGCACATGTTTGTGTGATTATACAGGTTAGCATTTAGCTATGATTCCACTTCTCTAACTTGCCCCATTTACTAAAGATAGAATGAACATCCAGTTGGGTCATTTAAACAACTGATGTTAGGGAAGAGCTAGCACTTCTGATTGGATCAGCAGTGGGTTTCTGCTCAAGACCATCAATGCTCTGCAGGTCACAAGCGGTGCTTCTACTGTGTGTTTAACCTCTTTGCAGAGGTTAAACACACAGTAGTACATGCTCACTAGTCTTAAAATGACATGCTCTAACGAATATGAGCATGTAAGTTTTGCGACTATTAAGGCCTCTTAAATGCTAATCCCTTACTGTGTCCTGCTTGGGAGCTGTAAGCCTGTAAGCTCCTGAGAAGGGACTTTACCATTGTGTTTAATTCCAATACCTGGTTATATAGGGTCAATAATGCAAAAACCTAAAGTACCCATTTAATGATTTGCAAACCTAAACATTAACATATGGAATGCATGCTAATTTTATCTATTCAATAAAAAAAAAACAATGAAAGAAAATAATTTAAAGAAATATGTTTGAATTAACAACTTTAACTAGATGCTCAAATTCTAGATGTAAGGGTTACTGCCTATTGACCTATAAATGTTCCCATTTCTGTAAATGTTACTTGGGATTGGCCAGACCACAACTAGGAATGCCAAAACTCTACCCAAGACTGTCCAATCCCTGCCACAGACCATGCCCCTAACCACCAGATATCTTCCTGAAACACACATACCCTATACCTTTTATCCCTAGAATAAAAAAGATAACTTATATGCATTGTATGTCAAGCTCACAGTGCTTATATCAGTATAGTTAAAAAAAATCAAGATCCCCATATCCTTCAAGGTAGCTGTAAATAGGGTTATTTCATATATGAAGAGTTTCATTAACCCCTTGTTTTTCAGAGAGGGCTGCAATTCATTACTACTCAGCCAAAAATGCTTGAATAGTTTTTTTAGCAAGAAAGAGGATTTCGGACAATAATTTACAGGCACTTAATTAAAGACAATTATTTAATAATAATAAACACAGCAACACTTATGTGGAAAACATAATGACAGCTGTATGGAATACATTTTCTTTCTAAAACCCCTTCTCATAAGGCTCAGCTTTATATGCAGTGCACACGTGAGTTAATCTAAATACTAGTAGCAAAAATAATTTGTGGTCTTAAGGGAACCTTCAGCAGAGAGCAAATTACACTGTTACTCTTTAGTATTAGCTCTTAGTTTTTCTAAAAATAAATACAAATAAAATCTGTGTTTACTTTCATTAAATAATAAAGGAATAGTTAAAGGGATATGAAACCTCATGATTCCGATAGAGCATGCAATTTTAGCAACTTTCTAATTTACTTCTATTATCAATTGTCCTTCATTCTCTTGGTATCTTTTGTTTGAAAAACAGGGGGTTAAGCTCAGGAGCTGGAGCACTTTATGGCAGCATTTTTGCAAGACTGTTATCCATTTGCAAAAACACTAGATGGCATCACTATTGCCCCAGACACCTACCTAGGGATCTCTTCAACAAAGAAAACCATAGGAACAAAGCAAATTTGATGATAGAAGTAAATTGGAAACTTTTTTTTTATTGGTATGCTCTGTCAGAATTACAAAATATATATTTTTTGTTTCATATCCCTTTAATGTTTGGTAAAATGTTGCATTTGATATAAGTAGAATTGTCCTATAAAAAGCAAATTACATCAAAAGCAAGTTTCTATATTTTAAGGGACAGTTTACTCCAGAATGTCTATTGCTTAAAAAGAAAGATAATCTCTTTATTGCCTATTCCCCAGATTTGCAGAACCAACACTGTTATATTAATACATTTTTTACCTCTGTGATTATGATTTGTCTAAGCTTCAGCAGGCTGCCCCTTCATCTAATTTTTTTTTATAGACTTGCATTTTAGCCAATCAATGCTGACTCTCGGGAGTCAGCATAATGTTATCTATATTGCACACATGAACTAGCGCTATCTAGCTGTGACAAACTGTCAAAATGCACTGAGATAAGAGGCGACCTTCAAGGGCTTAGAAATTAGTGTATGAGCTTACCTAGGTTTAGCTTTCAACAAAAAATACCAAAAAACAAAGCAAATTTTATGATAAAAGTAAAATGGAAAGTTGTTTAAAAATGCATGCCCTATCTTAAAGGGCCATAGTACCCAAATGTTGAAACACTTGAAAGTGATGCAGCATAGCTGTAAAAAGCTGACTAGAAATTATCACCTGAACATCTTTATGTAAAAAGAAAGATATTTTACCTCAAAAGTTTCTCAGTAGCCACATCCCATTGTAAAGGACTTCTAAGCAGCAAATTAGTATGTCTGTCCCAGGACAGCGGAAGGAGCGAGCTTACGTGCACTCTCATGTTATTTCCCTATTCAGCTTAAAGGGACAGTAAACCCACATTTTTTATTTCATGATTCAGGTAGAGAATACTATTTTAAACAACATTCCAATTTACTTCTATTATCAAATTTGCTTCTTTCTTAAGATATCCTTTGTTAAAGAAATAGCAATGCACATGGATGAGCCCATCACACTAGACATCTATGTGCAGCCACCAATCAGCACCTACTGAGTCTATCTAGATATGCTTTTCAGTAAACAATATCAAGAGAAGGAAGCACATTAGATAATAGAAGTAAATAAGAAAGTTGTTTAAAATTGCATGCTCTTTCTAAATCATAAAAGACAAAATGTAGGTTTCATGTCCCTTTAAGGAAGTTTACAATGAAATCTCATGAGAGTTAAGTGAAATCTCATGAGATCACAGTAAAAGAGTTCATGACCTCAGCACTGCTGCTACTGATTGGCTGCTGTTCATTTCTTCATTTTTTATTTTTTTTTTAACCTGCAGCTGGGCAGCTGCTGAGTATAACTTTCTTGATACAGAACTTACTCTGCTGAGCTGAGGAAGTTGTGAGGTAAAATATCTTCCTTTTATTACATAGAGGTGATATTTTCCTGTCAGCTTTTTACAGTTATACTGCATCAGTTTCAAGTGATATAGCATATGAGTATTATGTCCCTTTAATCACGAAAGTTTAATTTGACAAGACTGTCCCTTTAATGTGGTATTGTCTCCTATTTACAAAATATCTGTTTACAAACTTACGGCTAGATTTAGAGTTCTGCGGCCAAAGGGGTGCGTTAGCTACGCATGCTTTTTTTCCCCCGCACCTTTTAAATACCGCTGGTATTTAGAGTTCACAGAATGGCTGCGTTAGGCTCCAAAAAGGGAGCGTAGAGCATATTTACGGCCACTGCAACTCTCGATACCAGCGGTGCTTACGGATGCGGCCAGCTTCAAAAACGTGCTCGTTCACGATTCCCCCATAGGAAACAATGGGGCTGCTTGAGCTGAAAAAAAACCTAACACCTGCAAAAAAGCAGCGTTAAGCTCCTAACGCAGCCCCATTGTTTCCTATGGGGAAACACTTCCTAAGTCTGCACCTAACACCCTAACATGTACCCCGAGTCTAAACACCCCTAACCTTACACTTATTAACCCCTAATCTGCCGCTCCGTACACCGCCGCAACCTACATTATACCTATGTACCCCTAATCTGCTGCCCCTAACACCGCCGACCCCTATATTATATTTATTAACCCCTAATCTGCCGCCCCCGCTATCGCTGACACCTGCGTATTATTATTAACCCCTAATCTGCCGCTCTGTACACCGCCGCAACCTACGTTATCCCTATGTACCCCTAATCTGCTGCCCCTAACACCGCCGACCCCTATATTATATTTATTAACCCCTAATCTGCCGCCCCCGCTATCGCTGACACCTGCATATTATTATTAACCCCTAATCTGCCGCTCCATACACCGCTGCAACCTACGTTATCCCTATGTACCCCTAATCTGCTGCCCCTAACACCGCCGACCCCTATATTATATTTATTAACCCCTAATCTGCCGCCCCCAACGTCGCATCCACCTACCTACAATAATTAACCCCTAATCTGCCGACCGGATCTCACCGCTACTCTAATAAATGTATTAACCCCTAAAGCTAAATCTAACCCTAACACTAACACCCCCCTAAGTTAAATATAATTTAAATCTAACGAAATAAATTAACTCTTATTAAATAAATTATTCCTATTTAAAGCTAAATACTTACCTGTAAAATAAACCCTAATATAGCTACAATATAAATTATAATTATATTGTAGCTATTTTAGGATTAATATTTATTTTACAGGCAACTTTGTAATTATTTTAACCAGGTACAATAGCTATTAAATAGTTTAATAACTATTTAATAGTTACCTAGTTAAACTAATTACAAAATTACCTGTAAAATAAATCCTAACCTAAGTTACAATTAAACCTAACACTACACTATCAATAAATAAATTAAATAAACTACCTACAATTATCTACAATTAAACCTAACACTACACTATCAATAAATTAATTCAATACAATACCTACAAATAAATACAATGAAATAAACTAACTAAAGTACAAAAAATAAAAAAGAACTAAGTTACAAAAAATAAAAAAATATTTATAAACATTAGAAAAATATTACAACAATTTTAAACTAATTACACCTACTCTAAGCCCTCTAATAAAATAACAAAGACCTGCAAAATAAAAAAATGCCCTACCCGATTCTAAAATACAAATAGAAAAGCTCTTTTACCTTACCAGCCCTGAAAAGGGTCCTTTGCGGGGCATGCCCCAAAGAATTCAGCTCTTTGCCTGTAAAAAAAAACATACAATACCCCCCCAACATTACAACCCACCACCCACATACCCCTAATCTAACCCAAACCCCCCTTAAATAAACCTAACACGAAGCCCCTGAAGATCCCCCTACCTTGTCTTCACCACGCCGGGTTCACCGATCGATCCAGAAGAGCCTCCGATGTCTTGATCCAAGCCCAAGCGGGGGGCTGAAGATGTCCATGATCCGGCTGAAGTCTTCATCCAAGCGGGAGCTGAAGAGGTCCATGATCCAACTGAAGTCTTCTATCAAGCAGCATCTTCAATCTTCTTTCTTCCGGATCCATGTAGTTCATCCCGCCGACGCGGAACATCCATCTTCACCGACGACTTCCCGACAAATGACGGTTCCTTTAAGGGACGTCATCCAAGATGGCGTCCCTCGAATTCCGATTGGCTGATCAGCCAATCGGAATTAAGGTAGGAAAATTTTGATCAGCCATCGGAACAGCCAATAGAATGCGATCTCAATCTGATTGGCTCATTGGATCAGCCAATCGGATTGAACTTGAATCTGATTGGCTGATTCCATCAGCCAATCAGAATTTTCCTACCTTAATTCCGATTTGCTGATAGAATCCTATCAGCCAATCGGAATTTGAGGGACGCCATCTTGGATGATGTCCCTAAAGGAACCTTCATTCATCGTCTAGTCGTCGGAAGAAGAGGATGGATCCGCGCTGGAGGTCTTGAAGATCAGCCAGTCGTCATCGGATGTAAGAACATAGAAGATGCGGCTTGGATGAAGATGTTTGCCGGTCCGGATGTCCTCTTCTGCCCGCTTGGATCAAGACTTCAGCCGGAGGATGGATGTCTTCAGTCCCCCGCTTGGGCTTGGATCAAGACATCGGAGCCTGGACGGATCGCTGATACCCGGTATGGTGAAGATAAGGTAGGAAGATCTTCAGGGGCTTAGTGTTAGGTTTATTTAAGGGGGGTTTGGGTTAGATTAGGGGTATGTGGGTGGTGGGTTGTAATGTTGGGGTGGGGGGGTATTGTATGTGGTTTTTTTCAGGCAAAAGAGCTGAATTCTTTGGGGCATGCCCCGCAAATGGCCCTTTTAAGGGCTGGTAAGGTAAAAGAGCTTTTCTATTTTAATTTTAGAATAGGGTAGGGCATTTTTTTATTTTGGGGGACTTTGTTATTTTATTAGGGGGCTTAGAGTAGGTGTAATTAGTTTAAAATTGTTGTAATATTTTTCTAATGTTTGTAAATATTTTTTTATTTTTTGTAACTTAGTTCTTTTTTATTTTTTGTACTTTAGTTAGTTTATTTAATTGTATTTAATTGTAGGTATTGTATTTAATTAATTTATTGCTAGTGTAGTGTTAGGTTTAATTGTAACTTAGGTTAGGATTTATTTTACAGGTAATTTTGTAATTATTTTAACTAGGTAGCTATTAAATAGTTATGAACTATTTAATAGCTATTGTACCTAGTTAATATAATTACAAAGTTGCCTGTAAAATAAATATTAATCCTAAAATAGCTACAATATAGCTACAATATAATTATAATTTATATTGTAGCTATATTAGGGTTTATTTTACAGGTAAGTATTTAGCTTTAAATAGGAATAATTTATTTAATAAGAGTTAATTTATTTCGTTAGATTTAAATTATATTTAACTTAGGGGGGTGTTAGTGTTAGGGTTAGACTTAGCTTTAGGGGTTACTACATTTATTATAGTAGCGGCGAGGTTCGGTCGGCAGATTAGGGGTTAATAAGTGTAGGTAGGTGTCGGTGACGTTGAGGGGGCAGATTAGGGGTTAATAAATATAATATAGGGGTTGGCGGTGTTAGGGGCAGCAGATTAGGGGTACATAAGTATAACATAGCTGGCGGCGGTGTGCGGTCGGCAGATTAGGGGTTAAAAAAATGTAATCGAGTGGTGGCGATGTGGGGGTACATAGGTAGTTTATGGGTGTTAGTGTACTTTAGAGCACAATAGTTAAGAGCTCTATGAACCGGCGTTAGCCCAAAAAGCTCTTAACTCCTGTTTTTTTTTCTGCGGCTGGAGTTTTGTCGTTAGATTTCTAACGCTCACTTCAGCCATGACTCTAAATACCAGCGTTAGAAAGATCCCATTGAAAAGATAGGATACGCAATTGACGTAGGGGGATCTGCGGTATGGAAAAGTCGCGGCTGGAAAGTGAGCGTTAGACCCTTTCCTGACTGACTCCAAATAGCAGTGGCCGGTAAAAACCAGCGCTAGGAGCCTCTAACGCTGGTTTTGACGGCTAACGCCAAACTCTAAATCTAGCAAAAAGTGCACAAAGGAAATGTTCTACTGTGTATTTCTTGCATTTATAGAGGAATAATAAATAGTTTGTAATTACAAGACATTCATGTTGTGTTGCTATAAAATGACACATCAGCCAAGGCTAAACTAAAAAAAGAAAAGAAAAATTATCATTTTTAGTGCAAATGTTTTTCAAACCCAAACTCCACACACCCTTTACCTTATTTGTAGGAGTAAAAATTATATTTTTAGTATAAAATGCATTATTTTTCAGTTATCTGTCATAACCAATTAGGGAAATATATGTAGAAAGGTTAGCCTTGATATATTAGCAGCGTGCATTTGCTTGTTCTGAGAATTTTAAAAAACTTACATTTTCAGTGCTAAATTACATGAAATGGGGGCAAAGTAAACAATGGAAGTACAGGTGGCCCTTGTTTTACAACGGTTCAATTTACACCGTTTCAGAATAACAACCTTTTTTTCCAGTCATGTGACTGCTATTGAAAAGCATTGAGAAGCAGTGCAGTTATTAAAATAGCCAACAGGTGGAGCTTTCCGCTTGTGTTGCAGCAAAGCCAAGCAAGCTGAAATTAATCAGTTTAACCAGACCTGAGCTATCGAGCAGATTTCAAAGGAACAAAATCTTCCTGTCTATAAATCAGTCCAGATTGGAATGCATAGAAAGAAATGTTTGCAGAAAAATGCAAAGTGAAGTCTGTGTTGTGTGATTATTTTATTAGTTTTATAATGCTATTTAGCAAATGTTTTTTGTTCATTTAACTTAGTTTAATTATATATTCTGTGTTGTGTGATTATTTTATTAGGTTTATAATGCTGTTTAGCATTTAAAGTCTTCATTTCAAAGCTTTAAAAATAATGTATTAGGTGTTACTTATGACAATTTTGATAGGGGCCTGAAACCTAACTCCCTCACTTCTCATTGTCTTACATTATAAACTGGGTTTCAATTTACAACGGTTTCGATTTACAACCATTCCTTCTGGAACCTAACCCCGGCGTAAACTGAGGGCTACCTGTATTTTGAATAGTTTGATTACACATAACTAAACATTTTATATTGAATCTCAATGTGTTTACTGTCCCTTTAACTGTTTAACTCCAGCAAAGCCAGGTCCAGGTGTTCATGTCCCTTTAAATGTTTTTCAACATTTTCCTTGGTTGTAGAGTCCAGGGACATAGTTTCCTTTGTATTGTTTATCTTATCACCTTTGTTGTGGCCTAGTAGGACAGATAGCAATGAGCTCTGGCAAGCAATCACTTTGTAGAATGTTTTAGAGTCACTATAGCTTCTAAACTTGAGAATTAATTTCAAGAAAATCAGGAAAACAATGAAAGTACATCGCAATGGGGAATTCAGTTTTGAATTTAGTTTCCCTTTGAATTGATAGACTTAAACTGTTGCTAATGTGTGGTTTAAGAATTTACCAAAGGATTAAAATGTTTAGAATGTGCACCGTTTCTACAAGGTCATTAGCCATTCAGGAGAAGGACTTAAACAAACATTAACATCACAATTTGCCTAGCAAAGTAAAAACCAAAGAAAAACAAGAATACAAAGTTAAAAGCAGAGGCAAAGTTCATCATGCAGCTGAGAACAAAATTCTCTTTAGCATCCTTTGTTATTCATATGGCTTGAAGCACAAAATATTACAAAGAATACTGAAAAGTGTTATATACAGGAAATTATTCAGGTAAGCAGAATGTTACAACATCTTTATTTGTATAACATTTTGAACATACTCTATTAAATATTTAGTTTTATTATCTTTATAGTTAGTAGTTAGTTATAGTTAGTTTTGTTAGATAGACTGCTAAACATGTTACTCATTTGTATTTTTGTACTATGTTGTAGCCAGCGTTTTATTCTCATTGCTGTTTAACATGAGGAATACTAATAATGCACATTAAAAATGGGTAAATTACAATATACTGGGGTGAAAAGATGCATAGAAGAAAAAGGCCATGAAATGTAATCTCATATTTGATACTTACATTGTTTAAACATGTTTGCAACCATATAACCATTTCATCCTGATTTGTTAACATTATAAATATCTTCTGTTCATTATGTGGGATATATATACATACAGGTATACCCTGCTCATACAGCGGCTTAGGGACTGGGGCCCTGCTGTAAAGTGAAAACCGCCTTAAAGTGAAACAAGGCAGTTTTAGCTTTCTTTTCACTTGCCAGTGCGTTTAAAAACTTGAAAACTTGTTTGAACTAACATATATTAAGGGTGCAATAGCGCTACATTTAGTTTAATACTAGCACAGCAAGTATTCAATTAGTATTCAATAAATACTGTACCTGTAAAATAGTGACAATTACTGTAGTACAATTTGCCAGACTATAACACTGAGACACAGATTGCACTGCATTGCTTTAAACAGAGTGAACTGCGCATAACAAACTGGTGCCAGTCACTTTTCTCGCAATCTCACGATGATTACAGCACTGTTTCAAAATCCTTGGAGGTTAAACTACAGCTCCACAAAGCGCTGTATTAGCGAAGCGCTGTAAAGTGAAGCTCTGTAAAGGGAGGTATACATGGACATTAAAATAATACTTTCATGATTCTGATAGAGTGTACAATGAATAATTAAAAAATAAATAAAATGATGTCATCAAATTTACCAATTAATATATGTATGACAGCACACTTTTCAAATAGTTCCCACAGCTTTAAAATTGCGAAAGTGTTTCTCCCAAACCAGAATAATCATGACAGCACCGCTGTATAAAAGCAAAAAAAGTTTGTTTATTATAAAGAGCCTTCTTGCACTTTAATACAGTGTTCCGAATATTCTGGTTTGGATATCATCAAACTGAACTCTTTGCTTGGTATCCTTTGTTTAAACTTTTTTCAATATATATATATATATATATATACACAATGTTACAAACACTGCTACTATTTAGGATACTGAGAAAAAGATGCATTTGATAATAGAAATAAATTGTATTTGTTTTATTGTTCACTCATGTAAATAAATGTATTAGTTCTAAGTTAAAGGGGCATGGAAGTCAAATTGATACATTCCTGGTTCAGATAGAACATTCAATTTTAAGACACTTTTCAATTTACTTCTATATTATCAAATTAACTTATTGCTCTTGGTATCATGTTGAAAAGCACAACTAGCACTAAAAAAACTTCAACAAGAAAATCATCTAATACATTGGAGCATTTCTTTTTTGCACATTTTAATATGTTAACAGTGCAGTCAAAGGGGCCTATTTATTAAAGGGCTTGAAGGCGGACAGGGTTATGGAGCAGTGGTCTTTAGACCGCTGCTTCATAACTGGTGTTTTTGAAGACTCGCCAGAAACACGGGCCCACAAGCTCCATCCGGAGCTTGATAAATGGGCCCCAAAAAATGAATGTGGGTTGTCTACTTTAACCCCTTAATGACCACAGCACTTTTCCATTTTCTGTCCATTTGGGACCAAGGCTATTTTTACATTTTTGCAGTGTTTGTGTTTAGCTGTAATTTTCCTCTTACTCTTTTACTGTACCCACACATATTATATACCGTTTTTCTCGCCATTAAATGGACTTTCTAAAGATACCATTATTTTCATCATATCTTATCATTTACTATAAAAAAAAATATAAAATATGAGGAAAAAATGGAAAAAAACACACTTTTTCTTACTTTGTCCCCCAAAATCTGTTACACATCTATAACCACCAAAAAACACCCATGCTAAATAGTTTCTAAATTTTGTCCAGAGTTTAAAAATACCCAATGTTTACACGTTCTTTGCTTTTTTTTGCAAGTTATAGGGCAATAAATATAAGTAGCACTTTGCTATTTCCAAACCACTTTTTTTCAAAATGAGCGCTAGTTACATTGGAACCCTGATATCTGTCAGGAATACCTGAATATCCATTGACATGTATATATATTTTTTTAGAACACATCCCAAAGTATTGATCTAGGCCCATTTTGGTATATTTCATGCCACCATTTCACCACCAAATGCGATCAAATAAAAAAAATTGTTCACTTTTTCACAAATTTTTTCACAAACTTTAGGATTCTCACTGAAATTATTTACAAACAACTTGTGCAATTATGGCATAAATGGTTGTAAATTTTTCTCTGGAATCCCCTTTGTTCAGAAATAGCAGACATATATGGCTTTGACGTTGCTTTTTGGTAATTAGAAGGCCGCTAAATGCCACTGCGCACCATGCGTGTATTATGCACAGCAGGGAAGGGGTTAATAAGGGAGCATGTAGGGAGCTTTTTGGGGTAATTTTAGCTTTAGTGTAGTGTAGTAGACAACCCAAAGTATTGATCTATGCCCATTTTGGTATATTTCATGCCACCATTTCACCGCCAAATGCGATCAAATAAAGAAAAACGTAAAATTTTTCAAAATTTTAGATTTCTCACTGAAATCATTTACAAACATTTTGTGCAATTATGGCACAAATGGTTGTAAATGCTTCTCTGGGGTCTCCTTTGTTCAAAAATAGCAGACATATATGGATTTGGTGTTGCTTTTTGGTAATTAGAAGGCCGCTAAATGCCACTGCGCACAACACGGGAATTATGCCCAGCAATGAAGGGGTTAATTAGGTAGCTTGTATGGAGTTTGCAGGGTTAATTTTAGCTTTAGTGTAGAGATCAGCTTCCCACCTGACACATCAGACCCCCTGATCCCTCCCAAAGAGCTCTCTTTCCTCCCCCACCCCAAAAATTGTCCCCGCCATCTTAAGTACTGGCAGAAAGTCTGCCAGTACTAAAATAAAAGGTATCCTTTTTTTATATATAGCATATTTACATATGCTGCTGTGTAAGATTCCCCCCCTTAGCCCCCAACCTCCCTGATCCCCCCCAAAACAGCTCTCTAACCCTCCCCCTCTGCCTTATTGGGGGCCATCTTGGGTACTGGCAGCTGTCTGCCAGTACCCAGTTTGCATGTAAAAATGTCTTTATTTTTTATAATTTTTGGTTTTTCTGCAGTGTAGCTTCCCCCCCCCCCAAGACTAATCCCCCACCCCCTCCCAGATCCCTTAGATGACTTTAATCAGGGATTTTTTTCCCTCCTTTCTCCCCATAATAAAATAAACGTTTCTGTAGTGTAAGTGGTTCCCACCCGCTCCCTCCCCGTGCACGCGCCCGCCCACCACCCCCCGTGCACGCGCGCGTGCCCGTGCGCGCCCCCGGCGATACCGCCCCCGATCCCGCCCCCCTCTCTGACCAAGAAGCCATCGATGGCCGCCCACCCACCTCCCACTTCAGCTCCCACCCACCAACGAATGCGGCCATCGATGTCCGGTGCAGAGAGGGCCACAGAGTGGCTCTCTCTGCACCGGAGGGGTAAAAAATGTTATTGCAGGATGCCTCAATATCGAGGCATCCTGCAATAACCGGAAAACAGCTGGAAGTGATCAGGATCGCTTCCAGCTGCTTTCCACACTGAGGACGTGCAGGGTACGTTCTCAGGCGTTAACTGCCTTTTTTCTGAGGACGTACCCTGCACGTCCTCAGTCGTTAAGGGGTTAAATAAACTGTGTATATATATATAGTTTTTATAGGTAAATAAAAAAACAAAGGCTCTATAACTGTTTAAATGGAGTTATAGCAAAAATGCTAAAGATTCTCTGGTGCTTTGAGCAAGTTTTTCACTGAAATTCCTGGAAGTGAAGGAGTTAAACGTGGTTTCCAGTTTTCTTTTATTTTGCTTTGTTATCTTGGTATCCTTTGTTGAAGAGTAAACCTAGGTAGGCTAATAGAGATTCAGGAGCTTGTCTTTAGCAGTCTATGGCAGCTGTGTCTTGCAAACATTGTTTGTAGAAATGTTCTACATTGCATACATTGCTGCCGCTGAGAGCTACAGACACATGCACAATTTGAATCACAAGAGTTTAATTTTGACTTTACTGTCCCTCTTAAGATATATGATGTAAGTGACTGTAGTAATCATGCAGTTAAAGCAGAGTCGCGCTAACCCGATCCTCTTCTTCACAGAGCCCCGGTCATGCTAACAAGACACTTAGGGGTCAGTTTATCCAGTTGCGGCAGACAGGGCGTACATATGCGCCCCTGTCCAGCGCAACTCGCCTCTGGTGGGCTGAATTCCGCTGCCGGAATTCAGCATTGCACAAGTACGCAATCTAGCACTCTTGTGCAACACTGCCCGTGCACAGCCAATCACGTGCGGGCATGAGCTGTCAATTTCCCCAGTCGCAAAAGACCGGGGAGATTGAAATTGGTTAGGGAAGCAGCTGTCTAATGACCGTTGCTCGTTAAATACTGACTGCAGATTCTCTTATGAAAGCCTGCAGTCGTAGGGGGTCGAAGGCTGGTGAAGGTTTTTATAAATCGACCCCTTAGAGGGGTGGCTCCCAGAGCTTGCACTAAACTAGAACTTTTTCTAGTTTATAGGATCACTGGCTGTTCACTGGGGCACAAGTAAAATAGACTGCTTGCCTAATTTGTCTATGAGTTGCAGTACATTTAGAGGGTCTGGACACGGATCCCTCTAGATACTTATTCTTAATTTAAACTTTTTCACCTGTAGCATTGGAACATTTACACAAAAACAAATGCAAATGTTCTAAGAATGTTAAGTAATACAGAATAGCGCAGCCAACGAATATTCAGGGCAACTATTTTCTCCAAATATTCATTCCAAAAATTTGTCTGAACCGAATTTGTGCAGCTACTCACCTCTACTGCTATTATTCTTATTCTTCTTATTAATAATATCCTTTATTTATAAAAAATAAGTATCTCAAGTTAATTTTAAATGTTAGCAGTGCAGTAAAAGGAATATGATACAAATCAATACTCTCAAAGCAATATTCTAATTCCTCTATACATTTCTGACTTATGCATAGTTATGTTTCTGACTGATGATATATTATGCACTTGATGTACTCTATAACTGCTTGCCCCTGACAAGTCTTAAACTTTGTGCCTGACTCTATAAAGCTCTCTGGGCTTGTCAGATTATATAAGAAATCTTTCCAGTATGATGAAGTCCCTGGCCTCATTCTATAAAGGCAGTGTGTACCTTGAGATCAGTGTGTCATGAAAAGGGCTGTTCCCTGCTTTTAAGTATGTGAAGGTGATGTATACATTACAATAGGGCTCACAAACAATGTATTGTAATTTAAAACAAGTATAAAAGGAATAAATGAGATATTGAAATAAAAATAAACAGTTAAAATTGTATTGTTTAATTGGATTAATTAACATAAAAAAGCTAAAATTAGTATTGGAATTGTGCAGAAATCAAATGATTAAAGGAGCACAGTAGCAATTGTAATAAAACTATACTGCATATGCAGAAACATACTGAAATTCATATTTATAATATGAAATTCAAAGTATATTGTTTTTCTTATTGTAAAATTATTTTCCTCTCCTTAGCTAGTGGGCTGAACAGGGGTGTTCTATGGACGTAGCTGAAATTTCTCATCCAAGTCTCCAGTTGCAGTGTATTCTGTAAACATTCCCCCCTGCAGTTCTCACGGTTTGTTTTTTTTCTCGTAAAAGGTGGTGAGATTGTGTCAAATTATGCAAAACACTTATTAACCTAATAGGAAAACCCATGTATGCAAAAACAGAGGCACTTGTAAGATACTATACACTAAAAGCATAATATTCTGATTTGTATAGACTGCAATATTTTATTTTTTTAAAGTGTGCCCCTGCTCCCTGCTAACTTCGTCCTCCCCAGTGAAGTTTTTTATTTCCAGCTAGCCCCTGCGAGTGTTGGAGTAGAAAATCACTATAATGATCTCAGTTTAGCTAGCTAGTTGTGTAAATGAGCTCTATAAATACATACAGTGGTTATTTATCCATCTGCAGTACCTGTTCAGACCACTCGGTTGAAAGTTCTTGTCTTGACACATTTATCTCTGGTTTTCATCTCTCCAAGGTCACTAAATAGATCACTATTTATAAGTGTAACAATAATTGTTAATTATCAGCAGTATCTTTCTGGTTATGTCTCTAGCAGTGTGTTAAAGTGCTTGGAGGCATTTTGTTAAGAACGTGCTACATATAATTGTTAAAGAAACATTAATATTAGTATTGTCTTTATAACATTTTTATAGTGCAACATAAACATAGAAATATAACTTTTGGTAACATGGATTGCAAACATAAGGGTGATGATCAGGAAATTGTTACTTGTAAGACTTTATAGCCTAGAAAAAACAATGTTTTACAACCTATGCTATACAGGCATACCTCATTTTATTGAGCTTCGCTTTATTGCGCTTCGGAGATATTGCTCCTTTTGGGTTTGTGGCAACTCTGTGTCAAGCAATTCTATCAGTGCAATTTTTTCAGCATATATACACACAAACACATAAATACACATACAAACACATAAATACACATCTATATATACACACCACCAGCAAAAAGATTACGATTCACTAAAGGCTCAGATGATGGTTATCATTTTTTAGCAATAAAGTATTCTTTAACTAAGGTATGTACATTGTTTTTTTAGACATAATGCTATTGCATACTTAATAAACTAAAGCATAGTGTAAATATTACTTTTATATCCATTAATGTGACTCACTTTATTGCTATATTTGAATATAATGTGGGGTCTGAAACCAAACCGCAATATCTCTGAGGCATGCCTATATATTAAATAATATGCAACGATTACAAAAGAATGGCCTAGATTACAAGGGAAGCACTGTTGATGATACAGAATGCGCTATCAATATTGTAGGACCTCTCTAAGGATAATGCACAATCTGGTATTACAAGTCCATAGTAAAGCAGAATTAGTAGAATGTTTAGTGAGACCAACATCACTTTAGAGGTGCTGCAGATGTAGCTTTGGTGCCTGAGAGCTTCAGGCTCGCACAAGCTTGAAGAGCAATACCGTGCAGACTAGGTTCCAAAGAGCGAACTTTGTCCGCCTGGCAATTGATAAATGTGGACAATGTGTTTAAAGGGACAATCTAGTATAAATTAAACTTTCATTATTCAGATAGGACTTTTAATTTTAATCAACTTTCCAATTTACTTTTATCATCAAATTTGCTTTTTTCTCTTGGTATTCTTAGTTTAAACTAAACATAGGTAGGCTCATATGCTAATTTCTAAGCCTTTGAGGGCTGCCTCTTATCACATGCTTTTTAAATCTCTTTTCAACACAAAGAGACTGAAAGTACACGTGGGCCATATAGATAACACTGTGTTCAGGCACAGGTGGTTATTTAAGATTTAGCACAAAACAATGCTAAATTTAAGACAATAGATCATAAACAGTCACAGTCATGTGATCAGGGGCCTGGAAGAAGGTTCCTAGATACAAGGTAATCACAGAGGTAAAAAGTATATTAATATAACTGTGCTTGTTATGCAAAACTGGGGAATGGGTAATATAGGAATTATCTTTCTTTTAAAACAATAACTATTCTATGGTAGACTGTCCCTTTAAGGACAATGTGTTTAGTAAATTAAAGACACTTACTACAGTGTCATTGTTGAAGTGGACTCCTTGCCCATGTGCTTAGTGAAATATGGCTGCACCTCACTTGTGAGGGCCACAGAAGGCTGAAATGATTGTTGGTGGTCGCCATGTCACTGGTTCAGGAAGGGATTGCTGGTTTTTTTTGGTGCTGGACTGACCTAGTTAGGCAGGATCAGAATAATTTACTTCAGGAAAGCTCTTCTCTGTGAAAAGTACAATTGGGCTAAAATAAGTTGCTCATAGGCGGTAAATCACCATAGAACATGCTGCTGAGCTGTTTGTTCCTGAGAGAGTGCTTTTCTTTCTGTATAAAGTAAAAGGTTTGAATTCTTAAATATAAACTTAAACTAGCTGGAAATGATTGGTACTGCTGTATTAATATGATCTGGCTGATTAGAAGCCCCCAGCTCTATTGGTGAACATATACATAGGTCCACAAATTATTTATTTAAAAAAAAAACCCCCAAAAAACAAGATAGTGCATTTTGTTTTTTAAATTCTTTGTGTAAGATGGAACAAAGATATGTTTGGGTACAGTGGTCCTATAAAGCATTGTACGGAATTTGGCAGTGCTATACAAATAAATGATAATAATAATAGCCACGGTCCTCAATTACCCCCAACAGTCCAGGTTTTTATTATAGCTGAACAACAGCACAGGCGAAATAATCAGCTGATGGGTGAGAGCAGGTTAGTAACCATGGTTACTGATCAGCAGATTACTTCACCTGTGCACTGGTTTAGCTATAATGAAAACCTGGACTGTTGGGGGTACTTGAGGACCGAGGTTGAGAAACACTGCTTTAAAGGAATAGTAAAGTCCAAATTAAACTTTCATGATTCAGATAGGGCATGTCATTTTAACCCTTTGAGTGCTAAGCACTTTCCCACCTGGGTGCTAAGATTTTTTAAGTTTTTTTTTATTTTTTTAACAACATTTTTTTAACTTTTTTTTTTTTTTTTCAGACCCCCAAGACGTACACTGTTGGAAAGGTTAGGCGATTACCTTTCCAATGGTGGGTCTTGGGGGTCTGTAGCTGAGATACAGGCTTCTAAGCAGCATGCCCCCTGCTCCTATACTTAACATTGTTAAGTATAAATAAAGTTGTGCAGTGACGTCATCACGTTATTGTGCGTGACGTCACCGCGCATAACGTGAAGCCCCGGCGATGCCTGTCACTATGCAGGCCCGATCACCGGGGTAGGAGCGGGTGGGAGCCCCCAGATCTCCCTCAAGGTGGGAGAGTGCTAGTGACGGCTCTGAGCCGTCATTAGCACCAGAGTGGGAAACTCTGTGACGGCTCAGAGCCATCATTAGCACTCAAGAGGTTAAACAACTTTTTAATTGACTTTTATCATATTTGTTTTGCTCTCTTGGCATTCTTAGTTGAAAGCAAACCTAGGTAGGCTCTTATCTAAATGCATTTGACAGTTTTCATAGCTAGAGGGCGTTAGTTCATGTGTTTCATATAAATAACATTGAGCTCACGCATGTGGATTTCAGCACTAATTGCCTGAAATACAAGTATGTCAAAAGATCTAAGATAAGAAGGCAGTCTGCAGAAGCTTAGATACAAGGTAATTACAGAGGTAAAACAGTGTTGGTTGTGCAAAACTGGGGAATGGTAAATAAAAGCATTATCTATCTTTTTTAAAAATAAAAATTTGGTGTTTACTATCC
Source organism: Bombina bombina (assembly GCF_027579735.1). NCBI lineage: Eukaryota > Metazoa > Chordata > Amphibia > Anura > Bombinatoridae > Bombina > Bombina bombina. The sequence goes on from NC_069504.1 coordinate 184,297,584, forward strand.
CTTTAAGTTCTGTAGTTACACAGTTACACAATTAAATCTGCCCCTGACTGGAAACAGCAAATGACAAAAGACTTATATCCAAGATACTTTTCAAATGGTATATCCCTATACTGCAAAACAATGCAGCATTTGCCAACACAATGACAGTTTTAAATGCTTTTTAAACATTTATTTTGTATGCAAATCAGTTTCAATGAAGCCTGTATTTGCTGATGATATATACTATGCATATATAAAAATGCCCCAGTGTCCTTTTAAACTCTCCAGCTACTGAAAATGATTAATAATTTCTGAGAAACCCTTATTTAGTAAAACTCAGCTTCATCAGACAGATATTATAGATATTATTAACTGCTAATATAAAAAAAGCTGTTTAACAATGTGTGGTAAAGGGCACATACATAATAATTGCTTACTGGCCTACATAATATTTTAATGTTATAAATAAATGAGTTCTTCATGGAGTAATTATTTAGTTCATTAATGATTAATGAAATCCTCGTTAGAAGCAGAATTCTCTATTTTATTATTGGTGTAATAGTGAGGGCTGTGTAAATAAGGCTGTTAAACTTTACATTGAAAAATGTGCTGAATTGCTAAAATGCTAATTTATGCATGATTCTTAAACGTCTTCTGACAAACTGATGCACTGGTATAAAATTTTAGGGAAAATAGTCTTAGCTATTTGAAAATATGATTTTCCTCCTGTATTTATCACAATTGGTTTTAGGTTAGACATACTGAATCTTAAAGGGGAATTGAGAAGCAATAATAAAATGTTTTAATATGTTAAATTGTCTGCAGAGAGCAATGTATTGCACCCCACAAAAGGGTTAAACACATAGTTAAAAGTTAGCTCTGGATTAGCAATAAACTGTCAATCTTGAGTTAAACATGGGACGGGATTGGATATTGTGCACATATGCCTCCCCTGATTGGCTAAGTGGTTGTGTTCAGTTCTGGGGCAGAGGTTTATTGTCAGTCTTGAGCTGATATGAACTATTTTGGGGGTAAACATATAAATATTATTCAAGCAATAGCGTAATGATAAAATGTTCTTGCACATTTGAGTATTATACAATATTTTTTACCCTTTCATTTTCCTTTAACCATATGGTTGGGGCACAGTGGGGTGTCTCCACCCTTGACTCGGGATACAAGACAGGGTTAAAGGGACATTCCAGCCTAAATTGGAATCAGCATGGATACATTTCAGTTTTGAATAGAAGCATTTTTGTAATATACATGTATTAGCAAAAAATGCTTCTAATAAAAGCTATAGCTGTTTCAAATATGTATTTAAGTATGCACCGTGCACCAGCATTTTAAACACAGCACTTGCTCAGAGAACCTAAGGTGCTTGTACCGTCTGGTAATGACTCAATTTGTAAATTGCTGACATGATACAAGCCCCACTGGCACTCTGAACAGCTGAAGTATTTAAAATGCTGGTGCACTGAGAAGATGTAGCTATGCTTCACATGCACGTGCAGAGAAAAAAAAATGTTAACACTAAAACAGTGATAACTTTTACTAGAAGCATTTTTGCACATACCTGTATATTGCAAATATGTTTCTATTCAAAGATGTAATTCATCTATGTGCATTTAATGTGTCCTTTATCAAATGTTAGATTAGAAAATGAAAATATTTTTTGTATGTTCATTTTCATAGAGGTCTATGCAAGTCTGCTGGAATCAATATTTAAATGTAATATTTGAATATCATTTTAAAATATTTGGTTTTACATTTGAGATTTAAGTGTTATTCTTAATATTGGGATTTAATTACATTCTATAGAAACATTGACAGACTATATCAAGAGGAACTTTTGTTTTACCATTCAGATGTAAAAATACCTACAATTGCCTCTACCCAAACACATGATAAAAAATATCAAATATGAAATATTATGCAATCCATTCTATGAATTGTCACAGATTTTAAATATTGCAGTCTAGATATTTATCTGTACATCTTATCTTCTTATCTTTTACAGCTTCCACTCTCTAGCAGCATTCTGGATGTTTACAACAGTGACCAAGGCATATCGGGAGCAAACATGGGACTCACCAATCCAGCTAACCTAGGTATCAAAAAAGAAGTTCCAGGTACTTGTCGTGTAATTATACGGCTTAGTTATAACCATCCATTATTTATCCCCACAACTACCAAAAAAGGACCTGTGCTTTGCTATGGACATACTTAAGACATACTTGAAAACGAAAGAAATCTCAACGTATCCTTCCTGGTAAAATATTTTATAAATAATTTAATCAATTGTGGCACTCTTGACAGAGAGGGGTTCATTTTATCTTTTTTTAATCTTTTTTAAAGAGACTTTAAAGTCAGTTGGATACTATTGTAATGTATATAGAATGTAAACTATGTTAGCTTTTTTTTAACACTAGATTGGCATCATATCAACTCTTGTGATGCTGACACGGGTGCCGACTGATATGTACTCTTTGTTCACATCAGCTCTACTTCCCAACACCACCTGTGTAAGCCCCATCACTTGCAGTGAATCTGTGCATGTAATAAAAATCTTAATGTTATAGGCTAATGGGACATTAACGGTTGGGCTCAACTACGGTAGCAGTATTACTACTCCTTAAAGCCATTCACTTGTTTTAACCCTTTCTTGGTGTCAGTTATTGAAGTTCTGCATCTTCACACTAGATGCCGCCTTCTTGGAGATTAAGTAGTCTTGCACCGTGACAGAAGCAGTGCTCATTCTCTGATCTGTGATATTGTTGTCTTTTTTGACAAGCCGTATTGTGCAGTTCAGTTTAGCCTACAAAATTCAGAGTGGGAGCTGTACATTTCTGCAATGGCTGCATTACTGTATATAATTACTGAGGACTTTTTATATTTATTATGTAACTTTTATGCTGTGTAAAAAAAAAACAACTGCAAATATGTAACATCTACTGTGTAAGATTAACAAAAAAGCAATCTACAGCTGGCCAACAGCTAGCAATGTCATTGATCTGTCAATGTGCACCATTTCTGTCAAATAATGCAAAAATACAGACATTTCAAAATGGCACCGTCCAGTATGAAGATGAGGAGCTCCACCAAGCAGCAGCTGCGATTGATTAAAATAAGAGACCAGTTTTAAAGAGAGTTGCATGCACAGAAGAAAAAACTATATATCAGTGAGTAGTACTAGTAACCATGCTACTGCTGTTGTACCCAGAAGTTAATATCCATTATATGCAACCTTTGTTAATGATGTTTGTTTGAAACTGCTATATGATAGTATGCAACAGTTCAACTAAATGTCATTATGTCCTTTTAATTATACATTTTTAAAATTCAGATTTACTTTGTAATCATCACCCTCATACTCCTGTCACAATTCTCAGTGCATGCAGAGAAGCAGATGGCTTAACTTGCATGGTGCATGCATGTCCTTTACTGTTATTTAAAGTTGTGTATGGTGTATACACCAATCATCTTCTGAGGTCATTGCTAAGGCTCTTCTTAATTAAAAATATATTACAGACTTTTAATAAACATTATGATGGAGCTAAATAGACACAACTGCTATTTTAAGTTTTATGTCACAGTAGAGTAAAATATAACTTTTCTACAGTATTTTGCAAGTGCCTTTCATATTTTATGCTATTTTGATAGTGATAGGGTAAAGATCAACGGACATGTTTATACTGCATTCCTAGTTTAGAAACATAAAAACAATGGTACTCTTGTGATCATTATGAATATCACGCATATCTGTAATCAAATTATTTTGGGAAACACAAGGTTCTTTCAAATTTTGGCCTGGGATCAACTGTACAAATTAGTTATCTCCCATTAAATTTGTTTCATGATAGAACAAATGGCTTTTTTAGGCTTACAGAAAATCTATTCAATAAGCATCTATATTAAAAGATTAACAGCTTGAAAAGTTACATTCAATTAGTCCCCAACATTCTAAAATCGTTTACTGTTTATTAATGTCAGAGAAATGAAACACAGAGTTCTTTCAGCAAAAATATTCAAGAAATCGGATTATAGTCTGAATTAGGGTATACAAGAAGTTATAGCTACTTACTCATGAATGGATACATGCATGTTTTGTAAGGAAAAGTACAATACATCTTGCCATAATAATTAGCTGGTTAGATAAACAGTATTTCTTTTGAATGCATAATTATATTGACCCTTACTTATTTTCATTAGTCAACAATATCTTATTTAGAAATATTTCCACTTTTTTTTTGGTAAATTTGGGCTAAAAAATGTTTGAAAAAATAAATTCATATTTCTACATTGAATACTCAGTGTTTGAAAGACATATTTAAATATAAATGAAAATGTATATATGGTTATTAAAAATATAATATAGAATAGAAAGAGAAAAGTTTTTAAATAGATATTTGTCTCTAAAAAAGGCCATCACCATAACTCTTTGTCCAAAACACTACTCACTACTTAAAGAGTTAAGAAATAAGTGAGAATGAAACAACAATTATGTGAAAATTATTTTTACCTGAAAAGTTTCAATTTAAATTGATTAAAAGGGAAATATGTATGCTCAGAAACACCTATTTTTAAGTTATAGTTTAAAACTCCACTCTTTTAGATAAAGTGTATAAAAACAATGTATTCAATGCAAGTAGAAAGAATGGGACAGGCACAGCCTGACTCAAGTGAAATACAATTTATTGAGCAGCAAGTGCACAAGACAAATGGCTACTTACAAACATAAAAACATATAAGGCATATATGTAATCAAATTGAGGACCACTGCAAGAATCCACACTGAGCTGGTATAAGACGCCTTCCAGATAGTTTCTGTGGATACAATGTTGGTGCAGACGGTCATAGAAATGTCTCTACGCGTTTCGTCTGAGTTCGCCTCTTTTGGCTCAGTTTGCCTAACTTTCTTCCAATGTATTCAATGCAGCTTTGAATTAAGTAATTTAAGAGAAAAAGAAATGGTAAAATAACAAATAATTCAGATATTATATATGTTATGATGCAAACAATTTTACTGACAATAAGGTACACTCATAAGCTAACACTTTCTGTTTGATGCATAAAGGTATTGAAGATTGATTCTGAAGTCCTTCAAGCCAAATGTGTTTACTCAAAATGTTTAGTTGAGTTTTTGCATTTCAAAAAGGGTATTTTAATATGGATTACAGATTTATTAACCAATTAATTTTTTGTTTACTAAAACATGTACTTAGAGGTCAATATCTTAATATACCACATTCTTTCCTGCTCCGGGGGACAGAATAAGGGGTACAATGGAATCATCTGAGGGCTCAAGTAGCTGCTAGACAACCACCCTTATATATACACTGTATGTTTTTTTCCAAATTGTTTAAAATTAATTTTTAAAACATAAAGACACTTAAATAAATACTATGTATAAATTCAAAATCTTGACCCTAACACACAAAGCTCTCATTAAAGAGACAGTTTACTCAAAATTAAGCTTTCATTATTCAGGTAGGGCATGTAATTTTAAACAACTTCCTAGTTTATTTTTGTCATCAAATTTGCTTTGTTATCTTGGTATTCTTTGTTGAAAGTTAATCCTAGGAAGGCTCATATGTTAATGTCTAAGCCCTTGAAGGCTGCCTCTTATCTCAGTTCATTTTGACAGTTTTGTACAGCTATACAGCGCTAGTTCATGTGTGCCATATAGGTAACATTGTGCTCACTCCCTTTGCGTTACATAGGAGTCAACACAAATTGGCTAAAATGCAAGTCTGTCAAAAGAACTGAAATTAGGGGGCACTCTGCAGAGGCTTATATACACATAATCACAGAGGTAAAAAGTGTTTTAATTTAAAGGGACACTCAGGTTAAATTAAATTTTCATGATTCAGATACAGCATGTAATTTTAAACAACTTTCCAATTTACTTCCATTAAAAAAAATGTGCACAGTCTTTTATATTTACAATTTTGGAGTCACCAGATTCTACTGAGCATGTGCAAGAATTCACAGACTATACGTATATGCATTTATGATTGGCTGATTGCTATCACATGGTACAAGGGGAGTGGAAATATACATAACTTTGAAATTTGTTATAAAAAAATCTACTACTCATTTGAAGTTCAGACTAAGTGCTATTGCATTGTCTTGTTATCTTGCATTTATTGATTATGCAAATCTAATGTGTTGACTGGTCCTTTAACTGAGTTGGTTATGCAAAATTGAGGAATAGGTAATAAAGGGATTATCTATCTTTATAAGCAATATACATTTAGGAGTAGACTGTCCCTTTAACACTATATTCTCCCATATCTCTTTCCTTGTTTGCAAATAATCTCCTATCACCCTATATATATATATATATCACTCTATGTATAACATACTTCTCTTCCCCTCTATATAATTTTTTACTCTACTTCCATGTACAAGACTTTTCTAGGACTGTGGGATTTGCATTTTGTGAAAACAAATCTGCTTGGGAACTAGTTGAAGCTATATTAAGATGATTTCTTTATTCTTATGGCTGAAATGCGTTACCTTTCCTCTCATAGCTCTCCATGTACCTAAGCATGTAAGCTTATGAGTCTTGCTATTATATAGATTGGAACAGGACTCTATATGTTTCATGTAACTGACCTTGCTTGCTTTATAGGCAGCTATGCATAATGCATAGGTACTTAAGTATTATTATTATTATTATTATTATTATTATTATTATTATTACTATTATTACTATTATTATTATTATTAACACAATGAGAGAAGATAATTTTGTAGTTATTGTTAAAACATCTTATATATGAATCATTATATTTGTAGATACAGATAATCGTGCAATGGCAAAAGAAAGACAGAAGAAGGATAATCATAATCTAAGTAAGTACGAGTTTCCAGTTGTAATACATTTGCTTTATAATTGCAATAGTGAAAACATAAAGATCTTACATTTAAATTTAACTTTTGTGTGATTAGTTTCAGAATGCTGTGGGATACCAAGTAGAGGTAGCAGAGGGTCAAGTCAAGTGCTAAAACATGATCAATAGAAATGTCAGTAAAGGAGAGCTATATGCACTGTAAGTGTTAACAGCATCTATAGACACTTGAAAAATAAAAGGGGTATTCTTCCTCTTATGAAGATGCACAAAGTGAAGATAGCTAAAGATAAATCTATGTGGAACCTCTACTAAAATAAAAAATTTGAGAAACCAGAGTGACTGAGAAGTGAAGACAATATTTTTCATGTTCTCTTAGAAACTTAGAAATACAATTGTCATATTATTTACAAAATACATTTTTTGTGTTTACTGTCCCATTATACATACATACACACGCATATATATATATATATATATATATATATATATATATATATATATATATATATATATATATATTTTAAAAGATAAGGAGTTTAAATAGTACTTCTGAGAAACTCAGTAGGACTACCGGGAGGCGCTAGCCTTTTTAAAAATAATTTAAAGTAAAGCTGCTGTTGAAATATATAAGTTTAAGTGATAAGTAAGCCCTCGCTTCTAATCACTTAATAAAGTACTGGTGTGAAAGGGTGTATGATTTCCACAGCGCTAAACTTATCTCATGTATAATAAATGGATAATAAATAGATAATTAACTTGATGTTCAAGTATCTCTACAAATTTCAATTAGTCAGTTGAGGTAAAATAAATACTGATTGTATCAGGGGAAAAAAACAAAACGTTTACATTCGACAGCGCCTAATTTCAGATGAGCTGTAAATCACCCTGAGAGATTACGTTTTTATATGCAAGTATGTAGGACTTTAGATTAAAACAAAATACAATTCAGAAAGGGGTAAAAGAACAACATGTATCCAGTTATTACAAGTAACACCTTAAAGTCTAGAACTTCAGGCCTGGAAAGATAAAATACACAACCCAGTCTATACGCTAATTTGCAATGGAAAATGTGCAACAAACATAGATGTGATAACACGTTGTTAAAAAGTTTTTAAAAAGTTTTATATTCAAGCAGAGTCCCGTTTATGAGTAGATTAAGATGTTCCTCGTGTGTAGTTTGTCTTAACTACTTACAATTGGAACCCTCAATATCATGAGGTAAGAGTGAGGTGTTTCAACCGGTGTTTCAACTGATGTCTCTCTCCAAAGACTGTGGTGAGCGCTTTAAGGTGCGTATTCGGTTAGTTGTCAGTTCCTCCTTCGTATCTTGTCTCCTCACGTGATTTACATACAGGAGTATAAATGGGACTCTGCTTGAATATAAAACTTTTTTAAAACTTTTTAACAACGTGTTATCACATCTATGTTTGTTGCACATTTTCCATTGCAAATTAGCGTATAGACTGGGTTGTGTATTTTATCTTTCCAGGCCTGAAGTTCTAGACTTTAAGGTGTTACTTGTAATAACTGGATACATGTTGTTCTTTTACCCCTTTCTGAATTGTATTTTGTTTTAATCTAAAGTCCTACATACTTGCATATAAAAACGTAATCTCTCAGGGTGATTTACAGCTCATCTGAAATTAGGCGCTGTCGAATGTAAACGTTTTGTTTTTTTCCCCTGATACAATCAGTATTTATTTTACCTCAACTGACTAATTGAAATTTGTAGAGATACTTGAACATCAAGTTAATTATCTATTTATTATCCATTTATTATACATGAGATAAGTTTAGCGCTGTGGAAATCATACACCCTTTCACACCAGTACTTTATTAAGTGATTAGAAGCGAGGGCTTACTTATCACTTAAACTTATATATTTCAACAGCAGCTTTACTTTAAATTATTTTTAAAAAGGCTAGCGCCTCCCGGTAGTCCTACTGAGTTTCTCAGAAGTACTATTTAAACTCCTTATCTTTTAAAATATATATATATATATATATATATATATATATATATATATATATATATATATATATATATATATGCGTGTGTATGTATGTATAATGGGACAGTAAACACATTGTACTTACATTATTTATTTTGTCTTACTCTAAAATAAGATATCAGTCAAGTGTCTGCATATTTTTAAAAACAAATTAATGTTTTGTTTCCTGCAATTGTTTTTGAACAGCCAAACTCCACCCACCAGGAAGTTAAACCAGGCTTGAGTCTGTAGGCTAGCCTTGATCATTATTTTAGTAAAAAGGCATTGTTATAGATAAATTACATTAGGTAAAGATACTTAGCAGGGTTAGCCTTGTGGAGTCTGCAGTGTGTAAATCCAGCTTTGAGAACAAAAATAAACAAATAATGAAAGTAAACTGCAAATTTGTTTTCTACATATAAGTAAACATTTTATATAAAATCTCAAGGTGTTTACTGTCTCTAAAGCTTATATCCTTCATGATTATCTTAATTTAGGGTTAAACAGTATTATTTATTTATTATTTTATTTTTTTACAGTTGAAAGACGAAGACGATATAATATTAACTACAGGATTAAAGAGCTTGGTACTCTTATTCCAAAATCCAATGATCCGTAAGCATTCTTTTTTAGTATATCTTTTTTAAAGGCATAGTCTAGTCAAAATTAAACTTTCATGATTAAGACAGGGCATGCAATTTTAAGCAACTTTCCAATTTACTTTTATCATCAAATTTGCTTTGTTCTTTGGTATTCTTTGTTGAAAGCTAAACCTAGGTAGCCTCATATGCTAATTTCGAAGCCCTTAAAGGCTGCCTTTTCTATGATAATAGCAAACACATCAGATCAGCAAACGGAAGTGACGTCCTGTCAGCTGTCTGATCAAAAATACTCACCACGCATGTGCTCCTGCACATCACAACCCATCAGATTCTATGTTGTTAGTGCGGCCACGCGCACTAACAACATAGCCATCAGATTGTTGGACACTTGTTAGAGTGCATGCATCTACAAACAACTTTTTATATATATAATAATAATAGTAGATAATATACATAATATAAGTACATATACATAGGAGAGTAATGCCCATAATATACTTGAGCATTGCGCTCCTCCGCTTAATCACATTTTTTCCAAAAAATAAAAAGTGTCCAACAATCTGAAGGCTATGTTCTTAGTATACACAGATGCAAACATTTTATTTAATCGCACTTAGGCACAACTGATACAAGAACATAGCCATCAGATTGTTGGACACTTTATATTTTTTGGAATAAATGCCATGTATATATAATTTATAAAATCATGCCCAGTAGCTGCAGTTTGTGGCAGGTTTAATATATATATATATATATATATATATATATATATATATATATATATATATATATATATATATATATATATATAAAACAAGTATCCAACAATCTGATGGCTATGTTGTTAGAGCTCGTGGTTGCACTAATAACATAGAATTTGATAGGTTGTGATGTGAATTGGAATGTGATTACGCGAAGGAGCGCATGCGAGGTGAGTATTTTTGATCAGACAGCTGATGGAACGTCCTTTCCGTTTGTGATCTGATATGTTTGCTATTCTGTTAGAACACCGCCCCTTATCTCAGTGCATTTTGACAGTTTTCACAGCTAGATAGTGCTAGTTCATGTGTGCCATACAGATAGCATTGTGCTCACTCCGTTGGAGTTATTTATGAGTCAGCACTGATTAGCTAAAATGCAAGTGTGTCAAAAGAACTGAAATAAGGGGACAGTCTACAGAGGCTTAGATACAAGGTAATTACAGAGGTAAAAAGTGTATTAATATAACAGTGTAGGTTATGCAAAACTGGAGAATGGGTAATAAAGGGATTATCTATCTTTTTAAACAATAACAATTCTGGAGTAGACTGTCCCTTTAAAGGGGCATACCAGGTTCTTTGCCATTAAGGTGTATGGTAAATATATTTTTGTTAGCTTATAAACTCAAGTCTTTTTACTGCCATACTTTCCAGTGCCCGAAAGTTTACTACTATACTTTACTTTATTTTCGTATTGGCTCTAGATTAGTTCATCACATGCTAATACTTAATCTGCAGTTGCACAAGCATAATTTTTATTCACTTTCATTTGGAAGACAGTGATAAAGATTGAAAAAAGCCATTGGCTTCCGCAGAAATATTTCCAAGGTTGGAAATAAAGGGATATATGCCCAAACAATAAACACACACACACACACACACACACACACACATATATATATATACATGTATACAATTTTGTGCTTTTTCTATCTGTTGCATTAAACAGTTATAAATAATCAAAAAACATAATAATAAAAATTAAATGTAAAAGAACCGCTATAAATTAACCAATACATATAAGGCCTAAAACTGCCAACAGTACATTACCTAAAATATGCAAAACAAACATTCCTCTATTTGTGCCATTGCCAAAACTTTTAACAAACTATTCCAATATGTGAGGAGGAGGAAGAAAGTGTTAACTCAGAGCACATTGCTATTAATGAACTAATGAGATTACCTTATTCTTTGTTGCTGTTAAAAGATGGTTGGGGTGTTAATCCCCATACATGGTTTATAGCAAACACAGCATGGAGCAGGGGGCATGACCTCATGAAAAATATCTGCTTTCCAAGAAGCTCACTCCCCACCACTGTACAATGCTTGCTGGGAATTAGAGTCCATAACTGCAGCGGCACAATACTGAGAGGGCAATAGTGAACTAAAAATTACAGAATGCTATGTAAATCCCTGCATATTGTGTGTGCTTATTCTTCTAAAATATAGCTACAGTCAAGGAAATTAATAGAAAAAAGACAGACATTCAATAGTCTTTTTCCCCCTGCAGTTTGTAATCCAGGTAGAGATGAAAATCCAGTGGAGAGGCATATGCCCCCCTTGTGGACGCTCATGAACACTATTGATGTTGGCAAAAATGAAGGGCAGTGGTTGTTCCAGTAAGCTTTTAAACAGAGCTAAACTGGAAGCTTCTAAGTACATTTTTAAACAGTTTTATACTGGATTTTTATATCAGTATCTGTGCATAATATTTGTTATAGTAGTGTCTATTACATGCAGTTATATGCAGTACGAAAAAAAAACCCCACTAAATTACAGAAAATAATAAAATAATTACAAGATTTTTAAACTAATTACACCTAATCTAATCCCCCTAACAAAATAAAAAAGGCCCCCAAAATAAAAAAGCCCTACCCTACACTAAATTACAAATAGCCCTTAAAAGGGCCTTTTGCAGGTCATTGCCCCAAAGTAATCATCTCTTTTACCTGTAAAAAAAAAAGTACAAATATGCCCCCAACATTAAAACCCACCACCCACACAACCAACCCTACTTCAAAACACACCCAATCCCCCCTTAAAAAAACCTAACACTAACACCTTGAAGATCACCCTACCGTGAGACGTCTTCACCCAACCGGGCAGAAGTGGTCCTCCAGACGTGCAGAAGTCTTCATCCAAACCGGGCAGAAGAGGTCCTCCAGATGGGCAGCAGTCTTCATCCAGACGGCATCTTCTATCTTCATCCATCCCGCGTGGAGCGGGTACATCTTCAAGACATCCGACGCGGAGCATCCTCTTCAAACGATGGCCGACAACTGAATGAAGGTTACTTTAAGTGAAGTCATTCAAGATGGCGTCCCTTTAATTCCGATTGGCTGATAGAATTCTATCAGCCAATCGGAATTAAGGTAGAAAAAATCCTATTGGCTGATGCAATCAGCCAATAGGATTGAAGTTCAATCCTATTGGCTGATCCAATCAGCCAATAGGATTGAGCTTGCATTCTATTGGCTGTTCCAATCAGCCAATAGAATGCAAGCTCAATCCTATTGGCTGATTGCATCAGCCAATAGGATTTTTTCTACCTTAATTCTGATTGAATTCTATCAGCCAATCGGAATTGAAGGGACACCATCTTGGATGGCATCACTTAAAGGAACCTTCATTCAGTCCTCAGCCGTCATTTGAAGAGGATGCTCCACGCCGGATGTCTTGAAGATGGACCCGCTCCGCGCCGGATGGATGAAGATAGAAGATGCCGTCTGGATGAAGACTTCTGCCCGTCTGGCGGACCTCTTCTGCCCAGCTTGGATGAAGACTTCTGCCCGTCTGGAGGACCACTTCTGCCCAGTTGGTTGAAGACATCTCACGGTAGGGTGATCTTCAAGGGTTAAGTGTTAGGTTTTTTTAAGGGGGGATTGGGTGGGTTTTAGAGTAGGGTTGGTTGTGTGGGTGGTGGGTTTTAATGTTGGGGGGGTATTTGTACTTTTTGTTTACAGGTAAAAGAGCTGATTACTTTGGGGCAATGCCCCGCAAAAGGCCCTTTAAGGGCTATTTGTAATTTAGTGTAGGGTAGGTTTTTTTTAATTTTGTTAGCGGAATTAGATTAGGTGTAATTAGTTGAAAAATCTTGTAATTATTTTATTATTTTCTGTAATTTAGTGGGGGGGGGTTTCGTACTTTAGATATTTTTTTAAAATTGTAATTAATTGTATTTAGTTTAGGTGATTAATTTAATTGTAGTGTAGTGTTAGGTGTAATTGTAACTTAGGTTAGTTTTTATTTTACAGGTAAATTTGTATTTATTTTAACCAGGTAGTTATTAAATAGTTAATAACTATTGTACCTTGTTAAAATAAATACAAAGTTGCCTGTAAAATAAAAATAAACCCTAAGCTAGCTACAATGTAACTATTAGTTATATTGCAGCTATCTTAGGGTTTATTTTACAGGTAAGTATTTAGTTTTAAATAAGAATTATTTAGGAAATTGTAGTAATTTTATTTAGATTTATTGTAATTATATTTAAGTTAGGGGGTGTTAGGGTTAGACTTAGATTTAGGGGTTAATATGTTTATTATAATGGCGGCGACGTTGTGGGCGGCAGATTAGGGGTTAATAAATGTAGTTAGGTTGCAGCGACATTGGGGGCAGCAGATTAGGGGTTAATAAATATAATGTAGGGTTTGGCGATGTTGGGGGCAGCAGATTAGGGGTTCATAATGTAGGTGGCGGCGGTTCCCGGAGCGGCAGATTAGGGGTTAATAATATAATGTAGGTGTCAGCAATGTCGGGGGCGGCAGATTAGGGGTTAATAAGTGTAAGATTAGGGGTGTTTAGACTCGGGGGTTCATGTTAGGGTGTTAGGTGTAGATATAAAAAGTATTTCCCCATAGGAATCAATGGGGCTGCGTTAGGAGCTTTACGCTGATTTTTTGCAGGTGTTAGGTATTTTTTCAGCCGGCTCTCCCCCATTGATTCCTATGGGGAAATTGTGCACAAGCACGTTTAGCCAGCTCACTGCTACCGTAAGCAGTGCTGGTATTGAGGTGAGATGTGGAGCTAAATTTTGCTCTTCGCTCACTTTTTCGCAGTTAACGCTGGGTTTCTAAAAACCCGTAATACCAGGGTTGTCTGCAAGTGAGCGGTGAGCATAAACTGCTTGTTAGCACCGCACCCCTCCTAACGTAAAACTCGTAATCTAGGTGAAAATGTTTTAGAATTTTATGTCGCTTTAATCACATAAGGACATGTCCCTTTAATGAAAATGTTTTGTAATTTGAAGGAGAAATGCTGATTTTATTTTCAGGAAGAGTGCAACTTTTTAAAACAGCAAACTTGCATAAGAATTCTTGCCAAACTCTTTTATTAGTAATTGTACCTTTCTGTTTCTGTTGAATGCCACATTTAGAGAACAGTATGCTTAAAATTATATCTAAAAACTGATTCTGAAGTCCTTTGCTATGTACATTTCCTTCTCCATTAATGTAAAAGTACTGCACATAGATTTTAATCATAGAGTTAATAATAAAAGCAATTTTCACTTAAAATATAAAAACTGTAATGGTCGAATCATGATAATGCATTTAGTGCTCTCACAGAAAAAGTCACTCTATTACTTTCTTTTGACACATATTTTCATTCTGGGATCAATTTTACTATATAAGGGCTTCTTAACTATTCTATTAAAATTTCCATTCAGAAGCCATAATATCTAAGAATGAATAATAGTCATGTAAATCATTATTTCAGGTTAATGTAAAAGAATTTGTAAGTTCTTATGAATTCTGCTGATGTGCACAATTGTGAAAAGGTTATTTCTCCATTTTGCAGTGATATGCGTTGGAACAAAGGAACTATTTTAAAAGCCTCGGTGGAATACATCAAGTGGTTACAAAAAGAACAACAAAAAGGAAGAGAATTAGAACATAGACAGAAAAAATTAGAGCTAGCCAACAGAAGATTGCTGCTTCGTATTCAGGTCTGTGAATGATAAGAATGAACTACAAAGTTCTTTAAATTGTCTCCATCAATCTTATCCAATGATATAATTTATTTATTATTCCCATTAACCATAGTCACTATTTGTATCTTCAAAAAGTACTTAACCTATTACAGAGATTGTTCAAATGAATATATTCCAGTATGATTAACTCCTAGAAAATGTGCAAGACTTCATTGTGTGGCAGGCTAAATACCTTAATATACTATTTCATTTTATGAGCACTTGCTACTTTTTCATAAGTAAAATAATATTTCCTTTTGTTGTGTGAGTCACCAGTATAAAAACAAATTGAGGGGAGGGGGGGGGGAGAAGCCAAGTTTGAGGCACTCTAAACTAATTAAAAGTTTATAGTTCAGATTTAAAGGGACACATGATAACAACTAAACTTTCATGATTGAAAGCATGCAGTCTTTTAAAACTTTCCAATTTACTTCCATTATATATAAATATATATGGGTCTGTGATTGGCTGATGGCAGCCACATGATACAGGGACAGGGAAATTCAAGCAAACTCTAAAATTTGTCAGAAAAAAATCTACTGCTCGTTTCAAATTCAAAGTAAGTGTTATTTTATTATTTTTTTTATTGTTATACATCTGTTGATTATGCAGTTCTACTGTACTTAACAGGCCAGATTTTGATTATATCTTAACTAGAGCACAGGTGAAATAATCATCTGAAGGGTGATATGAGGTTAGTAACCATGGTTACTGATCAGCTGATTATTTCACCTGTGCTCAATATCTGGCCTTTTAAGGGTCCTGGGGACTGGAGTTGAGAAACATTGCTCTATTTGAATCATGAAAGAAAAATGTTGTGTTTCGTGTCACTTTAGAAACAATAAAATCTGGTTCTTGCGTATATACAATGTCCCTTTAAGTGAGTGATATAGAAGTTTGGTAAACTAGCTCCACATAAAGTGTCATTCTTGGTACATTCTTGAGTTTAAGTGGAAAGCTGGACTTTTAGCCCATTTGACTTGGCCAAGTCCAAATGAATACACTGTCAAGCTAAAGGTAATTTCATTTTTGACAGCTTGAATTTAAGTGGATAGCTGGAGTCTCTGCTGACTTGACTTGGCTAACTGACCCCACCAAACTTTCTCCAGCACACAAGTCAGTTGTCAGGTCACAACTTGGTTGATGGATCTGAATTGTATTTTAATAATAAATATATTTTGGTTAACATATTGTTTTTTCATTTCTTTACAGGAGCTTGAAGTCCAAGCCAGAAGTCATGGTCTTCCAATGCCACCTCTTTGTACAGTAGAACTGGCTTCACAGGTCATCAAGCAACAAACATATGTAGAAGACATTTCAGAGGACTATGTTCACCACCTCCCTCTGTCTATTGGACAAACGAGTGACATGTGTGAGGGATCTACAGCCTTTTCTGACCCCCTTTCACACTTTACAGATTTATCATTTAGCGCAGCTTTAAAGGAACAAATGTTAGAAGAAATGTCTCCATTTGGAACAGATCCATTTTTGTCAGCTACATCACCTGATCTATCCAAAGAAAGCAGCAGGCGAAGTAGTTTTAGCTCAGATGATGGTGATGATGATCTATAAGCAGCTACAAGTTGCTTTAACTCCAGCTGAGTAGAAGCACTGCTAAAGAGACTATTCACTAAAAGACAATGAAAAAAAACAATAATATTTCTTTACAGCTCAGAGTGAATTCCATTGTGTATAGTATTTGCTGTATCACATTAATGACCAAGAATGATCTGTTTACCACCTTTAAAACATTCAAGAAGTTGACACCTAGCGACCAAAAGCAACTGCAATATCTGTATACACTGGTCAACGGGTTTACCTGCATTAAACTCCAGCAATATATGAGTGTTAAAGAGCAGCTATCAAATATGTTAAAAGTCATCCCTACATGAATATAGTTTAATTAATCATTTTAAATATGTATAAAAAGCTGACAGGCTATGCATGTTTTTACACAACTTACAACCGCTGCTAAGGAAAGCTCCAACAATTCTATTGTTGATCAAGGACACACTTTCAGAAGCATGAAAACAAAAAATATTTGTATTCAGGAAAGAAAAATTAATAATTTCAAATGACCATCATTTAGATGCAACAAAGGGCTTTAAAGGGACATTCATTTTTTCTTTCATTATTCAGATAGAGAATACAATTTAATTTTTTTTTTCAGTTTACTTCTATGATCAACTTTGCTTCATTTTCATGGTATTCTTTGTTGAAGAGATACCTAGGTAGGTAACATGCCCATGCCTGAATTACTGTGCTAAGTAATAGTGCTGCCATCTAGTTCTCTTGCTAATGTATAACATTGTTGTAAAAAACTCCTCACTCCTTAGCTTACATTCCTGCTTTTCAACAAAGGAAAACTAGAAAACAAAGAACATTTGATAATAGACGATAACTGGAAGAAAAATTGTATGCTCAATCTGAATATTGAAAGAAAATTGTGGGTGTTATGTCCATTTAATGTCTCTTTAAGTATATATTATATAGCAGTTGGTAAGAATAATCTGAAGATGAAGATTATTTGATGTGATTGGAATACTCGTATTGTCCTGTACTGATCCTGTGCTCTATTACATTATTATTCTTTTTTCAATTAGGAAAAAATAATTTATTTGATCCTGAATTAATTAGAATACATACTGTAAATAGATACTCATTGTTGTTGCATTTTCAGGATTTTTTTATTTGTATTGTTAGTTGGCTTTTAAAGCTTTCCCATGTATTCATTTTTTAGTACATTGTGCAGCCCAATTTTAATATTTTTTTTTTTATTTTTTTTTATCACAACCTGTCAACAACAACATATCTCAATATCTTGGCTAGAATCTAATTAATGGAAAATAGGTTAGAATTGGAAGATAAATTTCCCAACTCCTGTCCTATGGACACCTGAAGTAATTTAAAGGGATCTTAAACACTGTGAGATTGTTATCATAATAAACCTAATTCACTAGGAGATAACATTGTTTTGTCACAGATAACCTTAAAGGGACAGCCAAGTCAAAAAAAAACTTTCATGTTTCAAATAGGGCATGTAATTTTAAACAACTTTCCAATTTACTTTTATCACCAATTTAGCTTTGTTCTCTTGGTATTCTTAGTTGAAAGCTAAACCTAGGAAGGCTCATATGATCATTTTTAAGCCCTTTAAGGCCGCCTCTTATCACATGCTTTTTTATTTGCTTTTCACAACAGGGGAGAGCTAGTTCATGTAAAACATATATATAACATTGTGATCACACCTGTGGATTGTGGCACAGACACTGCACTAATTGGCTAAAATGAAGGTCAAAAGATAGTAACTAAAAAGTCATGTGATCAGGGGGCTGTCAGAAGATGCTTAGATACAAGTTAATCACAGAGGTAAAAAGTATATTAATATAACTGTGTTGGTTATGCAAAACTGGGGAATGGGTAATAAATGGATTATCTATCTTTTAAAACAACTAAAATTCTGGTATTGACTGTCCCTTTAAGCACCCATTGCTTTATGGGAACAAAAACTTTAAGCAACTAATATAATTTAATCTCATTTAGATCTTTATATTATAATTCACGTGGTTAATCAAGTCTACATAAAGTTATACATACCCATTTATAATAACTACTGACATTTGCGTTTGTTATAGAAATTACAAAGATACTACAGTAAGATTCAGAATCTGTTCATTTTTTTCAGACAAAAAATCACATACCCCAAAGTCCAGCCACACTATTATTATTATAGTAAATATTGTAGTCTGTTTACCAACATGTAAGATTACATACATTTTTTACAGACTTATTTAAAGTCAGCCAAAAGAGTAAGCATGGAGAAAACTCTATATAAATTTATAAAAACTGAAAAAGGCTTCAGCCGAATTATCAAGCTGCGAATGCAGCAGTTTCCGCACGTGACATGAGGCTCGCTGGAAAAATAAGTTAAGAAGCAGCGGTCTTAAGACCACTGCTACATAACTTATCCGCCACCTTTGAGGCGGTGGACAGCAATCATCCCGATCAGATACGATCGGGATGATTGACACCCCCTGCTAGAGGCCGATTGGCCACAAATCTGAAGGGGGCGGCATTGCACAAGCATTTCACTAGAAATACTTGTGCAATGTTAAATGCCGCCAGCGTATGCTGTCAGCATTTAGCGACGTTGGGCAAACTGTTCGCCCGACACTTGATAAATCGGCCCCTTCATGTACAATGTTATTAAGCAAATGCAAGTGGCAGTTTTTAATAAGCTTAGTTTGGATACAGAGAACCAGATAAAACAATAATAAAATGCTTGTATTAAATTGAAATATAGTAATATTGTATTTAAAGGGACATTAAGGGCTAGATTAAAAGTGGAGCGCAAATTCGACCGTTTAACGGTGCAAGATAAATAACCAGCAATTACAAGTGGTGGTTATTGCTACCTCAAGCTTGCGGTAGCAATTAGCACTCAGAAAATTAACCAGAGATCAGATATCTGGTTCATTTTCTACAAATGCCCCAATTGCCCCCCAAAATAAAGTATATTTTAGTTTTTTATGAAAGTTCATAGTCAGTATAGCAGGGAATCCTACCTATTGTCAACATCAAATATATACCAGTTTGATAAAAGTGAGGTACAATGTGCTTCCTTATTTGTGTAGTGTACATATAATACTTAAGTATCTTACAGCTGAATTATATCTTACACATTAAAGAATACTGTACTCCAATGCTGTCTAATGTATATGAAATATGAAAAAAAGTTTTTAAGGACCGTAAAGTATCTTTCTTTCTTCTAAAACTGGTATTTTAAAAAGCATTACTGTACTTGTTTTTTTTTCTGAAAAAAAAATCCCCCAATGTTTCTAAAAAAACAACTTTGTTTTGTTTGATGAGGGAAGTGCCACATCCAATCAATAGCGTGGGGCTGTCCCTAGGAATGTTTTGTGTACAAAATGCACTTCCTGTAAATGTTAAAAATGAATTTAAATAGCTTTAACTTTACTTTTATTTGTGCAAAAAATATCTTTGCATGTGTGACTAATGCTATTTCATATTAATTTATTATTAATTAGGAGCAGGAAAAAACTGTATACTGCAAGTTTATTTAGCATTACATATGTAATACACTTCAAAATATTGTCAGTTACATGAAACAAAAAAGTATAGTACCTCCTTACATTAGCATTTAATTATATGGTACAACTCAAACAAAATAATGTATACATACAGAATGACAAACTCATAGTCTGTTTTTAGATTTCTTTAAAAATACATTTATTACATTTTATTTTAACAGAAGGTACTAAATAAATATATTATTCATGTACAACTCCCTTTTTTCTTTTACATATGTAAGTATAATTTGACATGAATATTATAGGATATGAATAAATTTAACAAATCGGACATTTAGAAACATGTTAAGCTATTTTCATAAAAATATAATTCACTTACACTGAAAAGCACATACCTCATGTTTTATATAAAATATATGCATCAAAAAGTGCAAAAAATAATGATCATTTTAACAGATTTAAAAAGTGCACTTAAACTGTTTCTCGTAAGGGCCCTTTGTAAATAGTTTTCTTTTTCTAGACTGAATAATCAGTTTGTTTGTATGTTTGAATGTCTTTTTTTTATCCACTTCTTTATCAACATAATTTTGTATGTCTAAAAACGACAGTAGCAATTTTTTTTATACGTCCACCAAACAATGTTATTGTTATGTATGTTTAGCTATTGTAATAATAAATAAAATACTTTATATTTATATTTTCTCTAATGTTTTCAGCCACCCATTTTCCAGAATTCCAGATTTATCAGGAAATCATTTTTTTTGTGTGTAAATGACAACTTTAAACTGGATAATGATATTCTTTCACATTTATTTATGTTAAATAGACATTAAACGTATTAAGTGATATGTTTATTTTTGGGTCATTGCTGCTAAATGACCTCTGTGCAGTAGAAAATTTACTCAACAGAGAACTTTGCGCCCCCCCTGACACCAAGGAAACCCAGTAGTAAGCATTACTATGTATTAATATACATGCTGTTCTGTATAAGGATTTTGAGTAAGATATATAGATAGATAGATAGATAGATAGATAGATAGATAGATAGATAGATAGATAGATGGACCTGCAACCTGCACTAATAAAAGGCTCCCCTGCATTATGATTGTACACACTTGCCTATATTAGCTGATATTAGCACTTGGACCCTGTTGCCATTGGACCTGCTGCACTAATGAAAGTTTTGTCTCTGTGTGAATGTGTCTTATATAGCCAAAAAATACATATTTTGCATTGTTTATAAATTATCATATCAGATTAGAGTAACATTATAGTTCACTTTTTTTGTGGTACCCATGGTAAAATCTCTATGTAAATTTATTAATATCCAGCTCTACAGAATTTTGCTGAGCTATACAAACAACAATAATAATAATAATATTAATAAAAATACAAGAACCTTTTATGTAGATATTAAAAAGGCACAAAACTCTATTTTCTTTATTTGTTATGCTGCATACAAGTACTACCCCCAACCCATCTGTTCTGCGTCATTTTATCATATAAATTGACCTCTGCTTCCCTTCAATTATCTAGGCACTTTTTTCAACATTTTTATATGATTAAGCCCCTAAAATCCCTTCAATCAACATTCACCTACATTAGCCACCTTTTTAAAATATTTTTAAAACATATTTCCATGTAATCCTTACAGTCAACAACATAACATTTGTTAACATTTATCAAGATTATATTGGGGTTGATCAGAATCATTTAATATACAGTATCTCACAAAAGTGAGTTCACCCTTCACATTTTTGTAAATATCTTATTATATATTTTCATGTGACAACACTGAAGAAATGACACTTTGCTACAATGTAAAGTAGTGAGAGTACAGTCTGTATAACAGTGTAAATTTGCTGTCCCCTCAAAATAACTCAACACACAGCCATTAATGTCTAAACCGTTGGCAACAAAAGCGAGTACACCCCTAAGTGGAAATGTCCAAATTTTGCCCAATTAGCCATTTTCCTTCCCCGGTGTCATGTGACTCTTTAGTGTTACAAGGTCACAGGTGTGAATTGGGAGCAGGTGTGTTAAATTTGGTGTTATCGCTCTCACACTCTCTCATACTGGTCACTGGAAGTTCAACATGGCACCTCATGGCAAAGAACTTTCTGAGGATCTGAAAACAAGAATTGTTGCTCTACATAAAGATGGCCTAGGCTATAAGAAGATTGCCAAGACCCTGAAACTGAGCTGCAGCATGGTGGGCAAGACCATACAGCGGTTTCCCAGGACAGGTTCCACTCAGAACAGGCCTCGCCATGGTCGATCAATGAAGTTGAGTGCACGTGCTCAGCGTCATATCTAGAGGTTGTCTTTGGGAAATAGACGCATGAGTGCTGCCAGCATTGCTGCAGAGGTTGAAGGGGTGGGGGGTCAGCCTGTCAGTGATCAGACCATATGCCGCACACTGAATCAAATTGGTCTGCATAGCTATCGTCCCAGAAGAAAACCTCTTCTAAAGATGATGCACAAGAAAGCCCACCAACAGTTTGCTGAAGACAAGCAGACTAAGGACATGGATTACTGGAACCATGTCCTGTTGTCTGATGAGACCAAAATAAACTTATTTGGTTCAGATAGTGTCAAGCGTGTGTGGTGGCAACCAGGTGAGGAGTACAAAGACAAGTGTGTCTTGCCTACAGTCAAGCATGGTAGTGGGAGTGTCATGGTCTGGGTCTGCATGAGTGCTGCCGGCACTGGGGAGCTACATGTCATTAAGGGAAACATGAATGCAAACATGTACTGTGACATACTGAAGCAGAGCATGATCCCCTCCCATCGGAGACTGGGCCGCAGGGCAGTATTCCAACATGATATTGACCCCAAACACACCTCCAAGATGACCACTGCCTTGCTAAAGAAGCTGATGGTAAAGGTGATAGACTGGCCAAGCATGTCTCCATACCTAAATCCTATTGAGCATCTGAGGGGCATCCTCAAATGGAAGGTGGGGGAGCACAAGGTCTCTAACATCCACCAGCTCTGTGATGTTGTCATGGAGAAGTAGAAGAGGACTCCAGTGGCAACCCGTGAAGCTCTGGTGAACTCCATGCCCAAGAGGGTTAAGGCAGTGTTGGAAAATAATGGTGGCCACACAAAATATTGACACTTTGGGCCCAATTTGGACATTTCCACTTAGGGGTGTACTCACTTTTGTTGTCAACGGTTTAGACATAAATGGCTGTGTGTTGAGTAATTTTGAGGGGACAGCAAATTTACACTGTTATACAGGCTGTACATTCACTACTTTAGTATAATTTCTTCAGTGTTGTCACATGAAAAGATATAATAAAATATTTACAAAAATGTGATGAGTGTACTCACTTTTGTGAGATACTGTATATATATATATATATATATATATATATATATATATATATATATATATATATATATATATACTGTGTATATATATATATATTCTGTATATATATTATTATTATTTTGTTTACAAATTTCACCATTGAAGTAATAAGTAGTGAAATAAGTTAGATCAAACAATAAAGTGAACAATTGTGGTAGCAGTGAATGCAGCATACAATTAAAGTCTTAAGCTGGAGACGATCGTGACAATGTATAATGTATTAAATGAAGCAGCAATTACACATATAATTCATTCCAATGAATAGCAGAATATGTGGAACAAGAAGTACTTGCAGGCTGGAGCAGTTTGGTTACACAAGCCAAGTCTAGCTTATGACAAACAACGTAGCTGGAACAAGAGGTACAACAAGCTGTTGCCATTTGCCAAAAACAGGATTCAGAAAAGAAACCGGATAATATACAGGTATTCCAGATATTCTAGCAAAGTCAATTCATGATTAGCTGTTTCCACTATACCCAGTACATAAGCACATTAGGCTCAAACACAACAAATCAGACAGAGAGAACCCTTTGTGTAGCATGTATCTATAAGGCTAGATAAAGCAGAAATAATCTAAAACTATACAAATATGTCAGATGTTAAACAACACAATGTACAGGGTGACTAGAATAGAGTACAATACTCCCCTCTCAAATGACCGCTGCTCTCTAACAGTCTCTCCCAACCGGACTGTGAGTAGAAAGTGAATCGAATATATAGAGGCGCTGATCTTGAATCTCGTGTATATGGACGTACACACTGAAGAAAGAAAAACTTGGCTTGTGATTTGCAGAAGTTAACAACAAATTAATGTGCAGTATACTCACTCCGAAAAATTCAGAGTTCAGCTTCTTCGAAAGGTTTTTCTGTCTCAACTTTCCCAATTTCCACACTGTGTTTGTGTCTGTGGATAATGAAAATTGCACTGCAGGTAATTGAATCTTTTGCTTGATAAAAAGTGCAATATACTCACTCCGATAAATTTCGGAATCCGGCTCCTCAGAACGTATTGTGTAGTTTGAAATTACTTCCAAAAAGGCAGCAAAAATACTTGTTGTGGTAAAAAACAAATATTTATTAAAACATAATAAAATGCTCTTATTTATCTTGGCTCTACGCGTTTCAACGACAGTGTCGTCTTTTTCAAGAGCAGTAAAAACAATTGGAAGTGCTGCCTTTGGAGTGTTAACAGGTGTATTTATACAGGTAATCATTGTTCCTGTTCCGGTGGTAAACACCGGAATAGGACTCACAAATAAAACATTTTAATTTTGTATTTATTCCAATCCAATTGTGTTTTGAGAATGATATTTATTTATTTTGTATTTAAGCTTTTGGCGCTTAAACTCTCAATAATTTTTCAAATTGGATTGGTATAAATGAAAAAAAGCCTTTTGGCCAATCAGAGGGGAGAAAAATAAAGTTCCCTTTCAAGTCCTGGTTTTAAGCAGTTTCTTTTCAGGTCCGCCAGATGATGCGTGGTCATATGTTCTCATCAATCAAGTAGAGAGCGTTGTTTTCAATGCTTCGTATGTAAAGGCCTAAGCTCCGGTTTGTCCAATGAGTTCCGTGTCACATGTCTCGGATTGACCAATCTCTCTGTGCGCGACATTTTACTATGTTCCATTGATAGCCAGTGTTTTGGATTCTCTAGGGAGTATGTAATGAAAAGTGCAAGTCACTTTGAATCATATATATTACAGACATAGACAACTTCGTGACAATATTTCACAAAAATCTTGGGTTACAACCTTTTCAATTTCTTTTGAATATTAATTAGTGCAACATGCACTCGAATATCGATGTTGCCATCAAATGTATAAACTTTGCCATCAAATATGAATTTTAAATATAAATTTCGCCATCAAGTATAAATTTTGCCATCAAATATAAATTTTGCCATCAAATATAAATTTATCTTCACATATAATTTCTGAACAGAATCACAGTAATATTGTGTATGTAATTGGGATAAATATTAGACTATTTGAAATATAATGAAACCTAAACAGAATAAAATAATTTATTAAATATATTAAATATAAAATAAAATAAAATAAAATGAAAATAAAATAAATTATATGAACGCTGCCACTCTAATATCTTTATTTAAACCATAATGTCCATATGTTTTTAATGTGTGTATCCACCATAATTCTCTTCTATTGAGTTCTTTTTCTATCTCTCCCCCTCTCCAGTGTAATGAAACCTTCTCTATACCTGTCCATGATAGATGTTTTTTATCGTATAGAGGACAATTATTATAATGTAAAGGGACACCATGATCTTCTTTTTCTTTTTCAATTTTATTAAGGTGTTCTAATATACGAGTTTTAGCAAATCTTGAAGTTTGTCCTAAATATTGAATCTGACAATTACACTGAAGTAAATATATTATATTTTTGGTTTTGCAAGTGATGAAATCTTTTATTGTGTATGATTTATTTGTTACTGAAGAAGTGAATGTCTTATGTGTCTTTTTAGTATAATTGCATGCTTTACAATGTCCACATGTATAAAATCCTGTTAAATTGGCAATTTGGATAGGTTTAGGTGGCTTCATCCCCTTGATAAGGGAAGGTGCCAATTTTTGTTTGAAGTTTGTTCCCTTCCTGAAAGTTATCAAAGGTTTGTTTGGAATGATATTATTTAAGTATTCATCATTTTTTAGAACATTCCAATGTTGATTTATAATATGTTTGATCTGTTTGTGTCCACTATTGTATGTGGTAATGAATCTTGGAAAATTTGGATTATTGGTACTTTTTTTGTCAGTGTTCAGTATTAAAGAATCTCGATTCCTGTTTCCCACTTCAACTCTATCTTGTTCTAATGTGTTGCTGTCATAGCCTTTTTGCTCAAATCTTTCTTTAATTATCTTAGATTGGGTATTGAAATCATCTGTGGTATCACAATTTCTTCGTATACGGAGAAATTGTCCTTTAGGGATTGCTTTTAGCCAGGTTGGATGGTGTTCACTGTCTCTCCTTATATAAGTGTTCATGTCACAGCTTTTGAAAAAGGTCCTAGTGTGTATATTTCCTGCTTCAACAAAAATTGTTAAGTCTAGAAAATTAATGTGAGTTTTATTGAATTCAGGTGTTAGTATTATACCCATATTATTTTCATTCAGATAAGAGACAAAGTTATTTGATGCAGTCTCGTCCTTGTTCCAAATACATAGAACATCATCTATGTAGCGCCGCCAGGACACCAGGCCCACCCCAGCCACGCCACATGACCATACATAAGTGTGTTCAAAGTGGTCCATGTAAATATTGGCGTAGCTTGGGGCGAATCTGGTGCCCATGGCGGTGCCACATATCTGAAGATACTGTTTATTATCGAACCAAAAGAAATTATGTTTCAAAATGAACTCTATTGATATTAAAATAAATTCTAGTAATTCTATAGATAAATTTTCATCTTGTTCAAGTTTCCATTTTATGGCTGCTATACCTTTTTTGTGATCAATGATGGAGTATAAAGATGTTACATCCATTGTTAGCCATGAATATTCTGATTCCCATTTCGTGTCTTTGAGTATATTTAATACCTGTTTAGTGTCTTTAAGGTATGATCTTGCTGTTTGAGCATAGGGCTGTAACAGATGATCTATAAAGGCAGATAAATTACATGTAAGGGAATCTATCCCACTGATTATGGGCCTCCCTGGAGGTCTAAGTGGATCCTTGTGTAATTTGGGGATGAAGTAAAAAATAGGGGTCTTGGATTCTACTTTATTTAAAAACATAAATTCATCTTGAGAAATAATATTTCTAGCTAAAGCTTGTGAACAAGATGAAAATTTATCTACAGATTCGCCCCAAGCTACGCCAATATTTACATGGACCACTTTGAACACACTTATGTATGGTCATGTGGCGTGGCTGGGGTGGGCCTGGTGTCCTGGCGGCGCTACATAGATGATGTTCTATGTATTTGGAACAAGGACGAGACTGCATCAAATAACTTTGTCTCTTATCTGAATGAAAATAATATGGGTATAATACTAACACCTGAATTCAATAAAACTCACATTAATTTTCTAGACTTAACAATTTTTGTTGAAGCAGGAAATATACACACTAGGACCTTTTTCAAAAGCTGTGACATGAACACTTATATAAGGAGAGACAGTGAACACCATCCAACCTGGCTAAAAGCAATCCCTAAAGGACAATTTCTCCGTATACGAAGAAATTGTGATACCACAGATGATTTCAATACCCAATCTAAGATAATTAAAGAAAGATTTGAGCAAAAAGGCTATGACAGCAACACATTAGAACAAGATAGAGTTGAAGTGGGAAACAGGAATCGAGATTCTTTAATACTGAACACTGACAAAAAAAGTACCAATAATCCAAATTTTCCAAGATTCATTACCACATACAATAGTGGACACAAACAGATCAAACATATTATAAATCAACATTGGAATGTTCTAAAAAATGATGAATACTTAAATAATATCATTCCAAACAAACCTTTGATAACTTTCAGGAAGGGAACAAACTTCAAACAAAAATTGGCACCTTCCCTTATCAAGGGGATGAAGCCACCTAAACCTATCCAAATTGCCAATTTAACAGGATTTTATACATGTGGACATTGTAAAGCATGCAATTATACTAAAAAGACACATAAGACATTCACTTCTTCAGTAACAAATAAATCATACACAATAAAAGATTTCATCACTTGCAAAACCAAAAATATAATATATTTACTTCAGTGTAATTGTCAGATTCAATATTTAGGACAAACTTCAAGATTTGCTAAAACTCGTATATTAGAACACCTTAATAAAATTGAAAAAGAAAAAGAAGATCATGGTGTCCCTTTACATTATAATAATTGTCCTCTATACGATAAAAAACATCTATCATGGATAGGTATAGAGAAGGTTTCATTACACTGGAGAGGGGGAGAGATAGAAAAAGAACTCAATAGAAGAGAATTATGGTGGATACACACATTAAAAACATATGGACATTATGGTTTAAATAAAGATATTAGAGTGGCAGCGTTCATATAATTTATTTTATTTTCATTTTATTTTATTTTATTTTATATTTAATATATTTAATAAATTATTTTATTCTGTTTAGGTTTCATTATATTTCAAATAGTCTAATATTTATCCCAATTACATACACAATATTACTGTGATTCTGTTCAGAAATTATATGTGAAGATAAATTTATATTTGATGGCAAAATTTATATTTGATGGCAAAATTTATACTTGATGGCGAAATTTATATTTAAAATTCATATTTGATGGCAAAGTTTATACATTTGATGGCAACATCGATATTCGAGTGCATGTTGCACTAATTAATATTCAAAAGAAATTGAAAAGGTTGTAACCCAAGATTTTTGTGAAATATTGTCACGAAGTTGTCTATGTCTGTAATATATATGATTCAAAGTGACTTGCACTTTTCATTACATACTCCCTAGAGAATCCAAAACACTGGCTATCAATGGAACATAGTAAAATGTCGCGCACAGAGAGATTGGTCAATCCGAGACATGTGACACGGAACTCATTGGACAAACCGGAGCTTAGGCCTTTACATACGAAGCATTGAAAACAACGCTCTCTACTTGATTGATGAGAACATATGACCACGCATCATCTGGCGGACCTGAAAAGAAACTGCTTAAAACCAGGACTTGAAAGGGAACTTTATTTTTCTCCCCTCTGATTGGCCAAAAGGCTTTTTTTCATTTATACCAATCCAATTTGAAAAATTATTGAGAGTTTAAGCGCCAAAAGCTTAAATACAAAATAAATAAATATCATTCTCAAAACACAATTGGATTGGAATAAATACAAAATTAAAATGTTTTATTTGTGAGTCCTATTCCGGTGTTTACCACCGGAACAGGAACAATGATTACCTGTATAAATACACCTGTTAACACTCCAAAGGCAGCACTTCCAATTGTTTTTACTGCTCTTGAAAAAGACGACACTGTCGTTGAAACGCGTAGAGCCAAGATAAATAAGAGCATTTTATTATGTTTTAATAAATATTTGTTTTTTACCACAACAAGTATTTTTGCTGCCTTTTTGGAAGTAATTTCAAACTACACAATACGTTCTGAGGAGCCGGATTCCGAAATTTATCGGAGTGAGTATATTGCACTTTTTATCAAGCAAAAGATTCAATTACCTGCAGTGCAATTTTCATTATCCACAGACACAAACACAGTGTGGAAATTGGGAAAGTTGAGACAGAAAAACCTTTCGAAGAAGCTGAACTCTGAATTTTTCGGAGTGAGTATACTGCACATTAATTTGTTGTTAACTTCTGCAAATCACAAGCCAAGTTTTTCTTTCTTCAGTGTGTACGTCCATATACACGAGATTCAAGATCAGCGCCTCTATATATTCGATTCACTAGATAAAGCAGAGACATTGGTTTCAAACATTGTCATTGTCATTAATCTGCCTATTATATTTACTGTATAGGAAGACAGTGGCTGTAAAGACAGCATACAGCACATACACACATAATGCCCTTCAAATAAGGGGGTCTCAAGCCATTCTAGGTAGCAGGTGATTGTGGTACAATTTGCAATCGCCTGTCTAATGAGGGGTCAGGTGGCCATCAGGTGATAACTGTGGAAATAGTGACCATCTGATAAAACAATCTGGAAGGACAAAGCTAGGGGATTCTAGTGGTTTCTGTGACATTCCCCATAATATATAGAGGGGTATAAGTGCCATTATTTAAATTATGAAGGACATGTTAACTCTAAAGAGGTTGTTATGAATACCCTAAACATTAAATTAAAACATAAGATAGGTCCTGGCATTCAAAAGAGGGGTTTTATGTCCTTATAGCTGTCGTTATGATCATAGTCATATCAAAAATCTGACAGCAGCTGTTTAGCCACAATTTACAGAAATATGTGTAAACAAGCACTGTGCTCTGCAAATAACACGAATCAATTAGTATATGAATAAAGGATATAGTCCTTGCAACTTCTGTTAAGGATGTTATTAACACCAAAACGCTAAGGAAATTTGCTATAGAAATGCTGACTGCCACTCAGTCAGTCAGT
The DNA here is from genome assembly GCF_027579735.1 of Bombina bombina. NCBI lineage: Eukaryota > Metazoa > Chordata > Amphibia > Anura > Bombinatoridae > Bombina > Bombina bombina. The sequence continues at coordinate 184,328,251 of NC_069504.1, forward strand.
ACAAAGTAGCTCCAATACATTGTGCAAGTGATGTTGTAAGTTCCACCCTATGTGATTTCAGTGTCCTTGATTAAATAGGACAATGACATTACATAGGGTGGGACTTATAAAAATCACTTGCATGCTGTATAGGACCTGCTTTGAACTTTGAGTGGCATTCAGTGTTTCTATAGCAAATTTGCTTAGTGGTCTCCTTGATACCCCAGTGGTTGTTTGCCCATGCTTTTAAACTTAGATTTTAATAAATTGTTTACTTACAGAAGCCTTTGCCTGATTCCTGTTTGAAACTTGAGTTAAGGGAACTCGTTTGCCCATTTTTAGGAGGTTAGTTATAGATCCTAAAAGTGTGAGGACCCCCTCTGCATTGAATAACCCAGGTGTATAACAGGACTTCCCTATTTGATCATTTATTTCCTTTGAAGTCTTCATGAAACTTTAACCCTTTTGAAAAGGTGTTAATAGCATTGTTAACAGAAGTTACTTGTTATTTGCAGTGCAGAGTGTTTGTTTTACAATGGTTTCTGTTGGTTGGTTTATGATTTTTTTAAATAGACAATTTAAATTATCATAATTGACTTTTTTTAATCACTGTTAGCTACAAGTTGTTGGCCAAATAGATCCTTGTTTCTCTGAGTTTATTTAAAATTGTATGTATTCAAATAAATAGGAGAACTGGGTGATTATAAAAACAGTTCATATTTTTATTAGAATATGGCTGGGAAAAAACAATTCATGCTCAGTTAAGCATTAGAAAGACAAATAAGGCAACATGTTTAGTTTTATAATGCATTTGGATTTTTGTTTTTGTTTAAATGGTTAAGTAACAGCTATTTAAACTTAATTATGAATTACAAGGGATTGCAAGTATGTGCACTAATTATTGAAGTATTAATGCTTAACAAAAAAGCAGAAGTAGGTGTGTGTGTATATTTTTGTGCATTTGCGTGAACAGATGTTTTTATTCTTGTGAAGGTTTGTGTACATTTCACTGTGAGTGGAGTTATAACTTAGGGATGGAACATTGCATGTAGTTCAATTATGGCAAATTGATGGGGAGAGCAATTAGCCCCTAGGCAGCCTTGCTATTTATCCCAACCTTTAATTTACCAAATGACCACCTCAATTAAATATTTGACTTTAATACCTCTTATAGGGCTTATCAATCCCTCATCACAATTATCCTTTAACAACCAGAACTTCTCCCTTATCCAGGAATCAGCAACAACAGCTGATCAGCTTAAATGAAGACGTTCAATAAAATATTAAAAGCATAAAAGGATACTGTAAAATATATTTAGATTAATGTATTTAATCAAACAAGTTTGTGCCCAAAGAATAAAAACACACTTACTAGAAGTATGTAAAAGGTTTACATATTCAAAGAAGTCCTCATGTACAGTTCCCAATCTGCTATGGCGTTAAATCCTTTCTTATTTCCTTGGCTGGGATCAGTGTATTGGCTTGTTCGTTATCAAGCACTCTGCCTATGGAGCTTCTGGAAACCTTCTATGGATCCTCACTGTCAATGATCCAGAGCCAATTGAAGATACATAAGTTTGTGGAACTTTCTCACATTTGTACCATGCATCATGTGATTTATCTATTTGATCATTATTTTTTAAACATTGTGTCTATAATTAGTGTTTAGATTCCAGATGCAGGGTTAATAAGCTGTTTTTTGTGTGATAGCGCTGTTAATATTTTGTCTAAAACGATTTTTCTTAAAAAAGCCAATAGGATTTGCAAAACTTATGTTGAAGAGATTGATAGACTGACATGTCATAGGAAAAGGGGGCATTGACCCAACATTACACTAAACGCCGTTTACGATATCGGGGAAAGAATGTCGAGTGGCAGTCAGTGCTCGACTTCCATAGAAGTGATTTAAGTGGATATTTGTCCTATTTATTGCATGGTTTTTTTTTTAAAAAAAACATCTTGATTTGAGCTGATCCGCTGTTGTCACTGATTCCTGGCTTGTGGATCTCCATATAACCGAGAGCTCAGTTATAAACTCTTGAAAACATGAGTTCCTCCAGATTGTTCATTTACATTTAAAATGTAACTTTATTGTATTTTTGTATTTCCTTTTATTTTGAGGTTCACCATGGAGCCCTGTGAATTATCACTATTTGGGACTATATCTTTTATTGAGACACAGTTACACTGAGTTTGTGATTCACTTATTATTTGGACACTTTATATTGAAATGGTGGATGCTTGGGGTGAAGATCCCCTGAGCTGTCCCCTGTGTGGGATATAATCTTTAGATGGGATGGAGGTCTATAGTAGGTTCTTGTGAACTATAATAGGGAAAACTTTTTAGTGGGGGTGACCTTTGAATGATGTGGGGGCCACTGGGGAGTTATGAACTGGATTTATGGTGCAATATTTATGATTTCTTACAGTGGGTGGTCCACTAGTTAGTTGACTGTAATTTTAAGGGTTTATTACAATTAGACTCTACATTTACGGATTTATTTATAATGACATGGGGCATTGTTAAAGTGTTCATTTTGGTTTGGTAGGTTACAAGTTGTTGTGGAGCTATTTTAGTTTAAATATTAATTTCAGGTTAGAGTTTTATAGTTAAAGTTTAATTAAAGATTTATTTAGAAGGAGGCATTGGGGGATCACATATCCCACCAGTATTTGATATGTCTTGGGACAGACTGTTCTTTGCTAAAAATACATAAGAGTCTTTACATATCACTATATTTTTAATTATGTATAAAAACGTAGTAGTCAGGAGAGAAAACTTAGTAGTCCATCCAATATTAAATATAGGATAAAGGCTAACTTTATTTTAGGCTGGAACTTTATAATAATATAGATTTATTTTACTTCCACAGTTGTGATCTTGCCTGGAATTTTACTTCAGACAATATATTTCAATATCAACTTATATTATGAACAATAAAACAAGCGTTTGTTGTTGTCAGTTTAATCCATTCACTGTCTATTGGTAGATGTTAACAACGTAGACAGGATTCTGAATAATAGTATATAGCATTTGATTGCAATGAAGCATTTCAGGCCTGTAGTTTTATTATCATTTGTAAACAGTTGCTACACACCTTTCCTGATTTATGATACTCATAGATCTATTTAAATTATCCATTACATTAAGGTGTGCACATTGCATCATTATATAAAACACAATATGAAAATAAGATGAAGATTAAATGCTGAATGTTTATTCCCTTTATGACAAAATGTGAGGAGCACTGATTTTTTTTGAAGGCCAAGGTTAAGTATTCAAACCAATAATAGCATTCTATACTTTGAATATTTGATATCATGCATCTAATTTAGTAACTATTACAGCTTTATCTTTCAAGGACACTCATTTCCTATGTGTATGAATCTACACTTTTCTTTAATTGATTACTGCACATCAGCTCTTCATTTAATGGTTTGTACACATGTAGAAATTTATTTATTTAAACACTTGTCTTACGTTGTCAAAGCAACGTTTCTCCAGCTCATAAATCCAGTCCATTAGAAGATAAGTGCGACACGTATCATGCTGCTTTTTCAAATCTGAGACCTTTCCAGTCCATTAGAATGTGTTTCAAGTAACCTTTTACATGGGTTTTGAACTTTTCTGTTCAAAACAGCCTTGGCCTTTTGAAGACCTGTTTTGGACTCCACTGAATCGTTTGTTTCATATTTATCTAATCTCAGTTACCTAATTCATAAATACAAAACTCTCAATTGTCTCCCGCTGATCTGTATGGAAATAAATCCAGAGACTGCTCAAAGGGACATGAAAACCCATTTTTTTTCATCTTTCATGATTTAGATAGAACATACAATTTTTAACAACTTTCCAATTTATTTCTGTTATCTTTGTTTTATTCTCTTGGTATCCATTTTTGAAAGAGAAGCAATGCACTAGGGGGAGCTAGCTGAATGCATATGGTGAGCCAATGAAGAGAGGCATATATATGCAACAAACAATCAGCAGCTCCTGAGGCTACCTAGGTATGCCTTACTACAAAGAATATCAAGAGAAGGAAAAAAGTAGATAGTAAACGTATATCATTTATAGTTATTTAAAATCGCATGCTTTATCTGAATCATGAAAGAAAACAAATCAAGTCTATGTCGCTCCTTACCGTACCCACAGACCCCTTATAACTTCACACCACCATGATTCCATCCACTGAATACATTGTTTTATTATTGAAATTATGTTTATGGATTGTTAATTATAGAATTTCACTAAATGATATTAGATTGATAGTTGCACCCATGCCATGAGTTGATATCAGTGATTTCAGTATCAATGATACTGATTTAGTTTCTCTGCAGTTTGGCCACATGTATTTTTTCAATGGTACTTCGAAAGCTCCTCTAAAAGTTGAAAAATCCAAACCAAGTATAAGAAAATCAGATTTTCCTGTCATCCCCCCATTCATACTTCGGTGGCTTAAAATAAAACAACAGTATTTTTAACTGATTACATTTCAATAATAAAGAAAGTAAAAAACAATCTGAATTGAATACAAATTGTTTGCAGATCAAACACAATGCTGCAGCTGATAATTAAAAAGCAGCGGTCATTAGACCGCTTCTTCCTAACCTATACACCAGCTTTGAGCTGGCGCTTTGTAATCACTCTGGACTATTCAGAGCAAATACAGGCAGCATATTGCTAAATGGGGCTCAATATATTGAGGACTTTAATACACTGAGATCTAATCTATATATTAGCGAAACAACTGAGTTATCTCTACTTACATTATAGTGAATTACCAAATTGTTGTACCTACATTTTAGTTTGCTCCTTAATGTTTTTCTAATAACTCATGTATGTCTACAATTTTATCAAAGCACAAAGAAAGTAATGCAAAGATAGAAAAAAATAATATTGCATGATTTCAACTAAATATATATTTTTTAAAAGTGCATGGAAGTCAAAAGTATTTATGATTCAGATAGTGTAAATAATTAAAGAAAGGGAAAAGTTTAAATTTACTTACATTATTAAATGTATCCCTTTACATGATATCCTTTGTTGAAAGATATGTCTTTGCCATGAGAGAGGCTCAGGAGAATGGATTAAGGGGTAAATTACAAATGGAGTGCTATCTACTGCTCCCACTCAAGCATGAAGTTTGCGACACGCAAAAAGTTAGACTTACAATATTGCAATAACACTTTCTCCACATATAATACAAAGGAGTGTGCAAACTGAAAACCCCCCACCTATACCTGCGTGCTAACCCATCACAAAACCCTCACTTCACTAAGTAACCCCTAATCTACCACAAACCCATCGCAATAAACCCCTAAATTAACCCCTAAACTGCCACAATCCCTATCGCAATAAACCCCCTTCTCTATAAACCCCCTAACAGCTAACCCCTCAAGTCCATTAAGCTAAGACCCCTTAAGTTACAAAAAAAAATACTACCAGTTTAAAAAAAATTGTACAAAAATAAAAAAGCCCTATACTAAAACTAAAGTACCCTAAAAAAAAAGCCTGTCCTAAAACTAAAGTAATCCCCTCCAAAAAAAATTAAAAAAAAATCCTCTACTGAAAAAACACAAAAAACTCTATACTAAAATACCTCCCAAAAACCTAAGGCTAGACCCCCGAGATTTCACTTATCATCTTGAATATGTCTGCTTAGGGGGGTCAGCTGCTGGAGAATTGGAAACCGACCAGCTGACTTATGAACTTGATTGGTAAAGTGTGGATCCTCCGTCTGCTGGGAATATATTGTGCAGAAGCTCTGTAAGGTGTAGTGAGCCCAATGAGAACCCTGCACATCAAATCTGTATATACTTCCATAAATCACAAAAAGTGCCCAGACTTGAAGTAAAATGCTCATCATTAAATAGTGTCAGTCTCAGTTATCTCCTCTGTGCCGCTTTGACAAGCTTACGCAGAATTTTAGCTTCACCAAAGTGGTTGGGGTTCATACAGGGGTTTGCCCATTGTAAGTGTGAAGTACCCTCTTGTTAATACGAAATCCTATGCCTTTCATCCATAGGATATGTTTTGAATTTACGTTGCAATCTGCCTCTTCTGGGCATGAGCAAAACATACTTACTGTCTCTCTAGCATTATCTTCAAATTAACCAGCTCATGTTACTCCAGGGGCCCCATTATATATGCGGCGTCGCCAGCAAAAGCCGGGCGATGCCGTTATTTGCGCAGGTTTGGTATCCTATATACAGTGCCGCATATAAATGCGGCATGTATATTTTACCCGTCGCCCGCAGTTTTTACTCCCATAGGCTAACATGGGACCACGTCGTAAATCGATATCCAATATCCAGTGCAAGGACTTATGTGGTGAAAATGGAGAAATCTTACTCCATTTTTACCTCGCCATAAAAGGCAGCTGTAGCAAGGCTTGCGCTGAGTATGGGAGCACCGTAACTCCTGAAAATGCCTGCAAAAATAAACTAACACCTAACGCATGCGCAATGTCTATCTACCTGTCAACCGCAATCCCCCACCGCAATAACTAATAAAGTGTATTAACCCCTATATACGTCATTAAACCCACACCGCAAGTAATAACTAACGACTAGATTTAGAGTTTTGTCGGTAACGACCCGCGTATCTAACGCTGGCTTTTTTCTGGCCGCACCTTTAAAATAACTCTGGTATTGAGAGTCCACAGAACGGCTGCGTTAGGCTCCAAAAAAGGAGCGTACAGCATATTTAACGCAACTTCAACTCTCGATACCAGAGTTGCT